>NW_016165144.1:0-28703 GCF_001687245.7 Rhagoletis zephyria | reverse complement strand
TGATTTTGGCCTTGCACATATCACAGATTAAGATTATTAAAATATTTTTGTGTCGTTGTGTTGAAAATCAGTTAACTAAATATTTTTCCAAGAGTTCAAAGTGGCTGTGTGGTAGAAAATTTCGCTTCTCACTCGCTACCTTAGCTTCTTAACCCAATTTAAGTAATATGCTTATGGCAGTTTACGTGACATGAAGGTTCAAAAATTAGGAGCAGACTAACAGCGGGTGGTTTTCGTAGGATTGGAGGAACGAGAAAGTTGGTTGGAATAGATTTCAAAATAAGAAATTGAAGATCTTCTTAAGAAAACTGTTACTCAATATTGAAGAAACATATTTTACAGTTTAATTTGGATGTATATATACATATAACAGTTTATTAACTTAAAATAATTAGAAATTTGCAGAAATAAATTAAATGAAATTAAAGTTCCTTCCTTGCTTCTTAAATTAAAGTCTCTGCTTGTCATATTTTGATTGCCATTTAAAGTTCTCTTTTTTCATTCAAGGCATCAGTTTGTGCATCTACTCTGCGTGGGTTTTTGTAGACCTTCAATAACAGAATGTTATTTTGTTTTAAGTGCGTGGGTCGTACAAAAAATCGACGCAATTCAGTTTATGAATTTCTTGCAATTAAAGCGGCAACATTAAGTGTATGTTGCTGTGAAAATTTAATATACAATAAACGTATGCTTGTAAGCAATACAGTTAAAATTCTCGATCCCTGCGCTTGATTCGATTTCGGCGAGTCTGGAAAAAATCATTTGCAGGACGAGTAATGCCACGCTGCGACTGAAAGAATTAATCTTGCGTTCAAGGCCTCGCTATGATCTGGCGTTAACCAACGCGAAACATTTGTTAACACTACAGACAGTCGAGATGGTGATGACCCGGATACATCATGACGAGATTCGAAAAATAATTGTATGGTTCAGAAAACAAACAGAGTGCATGCACCAAATTTTATACAGAGGAGAGTAGGCTGACTGGAAATTAAGTGAGCTTTGCGCCATCCACAAGCATTGCGATGGTGCCATATCTAAGGTCTAAGGTTCATGTGAAAGGCCCAACATCGACAACGTATAAGACATATCGAGCTTTCAAATTCAGCATATTCCAGGCATTTCCAATGCGCCAAACCTTGGAAAAGATCAAAACGAGGCGGATTTACACGCACCATGACTTTCTTAATTTCCCTGTAGGGAAACCCCGAACTGGTGAAACAAATTTGTAGTTCCGTACTAGATCTTTATCGGCAAAAACGAACCAGTCCGATAGTAACTAGATCGCCACCAGTTCAAAAGCAGCGATATGTGGTACCTTTAAAAAACAATTTTAGAAATCTGTATCTAAAATGACGAATTTAGAACTGGTTCAAAACTATAGAAAAAGGGACGCAGAACGAACTAGATCTAATCTGGCGAATTTCGAACCAACTCGAAACTACTGAAAAAGGGATGCAGCGGAGCTTGTTTACTTTAAATAGATTTTTGCTTGGCGGGTTTTTCGTTCAACTACGCTTTCAGTCTGCACGTCGCAGATGCTTTTTCATAGTTTGGTAATACAAAACTAAAATTTGTGTTAACATCTTAACATTTTGGGAGCTTCTGGAATATAATCAATAACAGTCAGCACCTCTGCAAATTCAGCTACAGCCAAAGGTATGTAAACGTGTTTTAAAATGCAAAATTTAATTTACATTCAAATACATTTCTCTGGAAATAATTAAAAATTAGTACCATGGTAACCCAAAAAGATAACATCTTGTTACTTTTTTCGTTTACAACTGGTTCGGAACTATAGAAAAGGTAATGCAGCGGGGGACAATTTCCAATTCCTATGACATCGCCGTGTTAAATTCGCCAGTTGCTTGCATGCAAAAGAGATTTTATCGCGAACTAGTATTGGTTCTAAATGTACTAGAAGCGCACCAGTTCAAAACTAGACATTTTCCCCACAGGGTTCAAAGCCGATTTCGCCAGTATGAATTTGGTGTCCATTCGAAGCTTCCACGGCCGTGCGAAATGATATCGAACAACACCATCAATTCCATCAGAATCGGGGAGGGTATCTCTGAGCCAAGGTTTTAGATAAGGAGACTCTACCTGTCCTGTGATTTCTTTAATTCAACTTTAGATAAAATAAAAAAAAAACCGAACGGAAGCTTGGTCTACCTAGAAATCTGTGACAACACCTACCTAGAATAAAATCTGCATTTAAAGACAATACGAATTGACGAACGAAAACCTAACCAACCCTCACATCGGCATAGCCATATTGAAATTTAGGGTGAGGCGGGGGGAGCTCGAAACTATTAACCAATCCTTTCAGGGTAGATACTGTTTTATATATATATAGGGAACCATTCTGTGATCTGTTGTTAAATTGTTGGTACTTTACGACGACCATAATTACGGAGGAGATACACTCTGAAGGCAGCACTTACTAAGAGGTGATGTATGTTTCTCAGGCCAAGCTATTTAAATAGCTACCCTTTTAGTAGAGCGGATGATGCTCAACTGAATTGAAATGATATCCAACTACTCTCCGGTGCCGGGCTTCAATCAACTACGATTTTATATGCACAGAATATGTGTAATCGGAGAGTGGGAATGCCGGCTCAGCCTAGAGGATAAGGAAAATTTCGAACGCATTATTTATGGCTATCCAGCTTTGGCTAGACAAAGATTGATTTATTTCAAAGGACCATTTGCATTTTAGGATTCGTAATGGAAGCCGAGGTGTATTGGGCATACTGAGTTAGGGACAATATTTTGATATAAAAATTACCTTCTAGGTTGTGGTGTCTCTTGTTTCTGGCATACTTTCTCAACTTCTTAACTTTAATTTTGGTATAAAGTATTAGTGAAAATATTTTCGTCAGGCATAGGGCATATACATATTTATGTCTGCAGTTTTTATCAGGCCGGCGGTTTTATCAGTTTAGTTGCCATTGAAGAGTGTATATATGTATGTACATTAGGGTGCATCACTCTTCATACAAATAAACAAAATCGATAATGTCATCACCATTATAAAATCTATCATATCTTGAGGCATTCCGAAATATTTCTATAAGATATTGAGATCAACGTGAGCTGACCTCATTTGAAAAGCCCGAAAAAAAGTCGAGTTTTTTAAAAAAAATTTATTTTTAAATATACATTTTCCAAGCCTCATAAAAATGTTAAAAAATGTATTGACACAATCAAAATAATGAGATTTTTGGGGGTATTTTCAAATCGATTTAGCTTACGTAAGTCTTGATATTTAACGGCTATACATACTTTAACGGATGTCTTAAAATATCGATGCTTTCACGCGAAATTATCGTATGTGGCATTTTTTTGAAATTTACTTTTTGCCGCAAATTTGTTCTACACCCCACAACGCATCACCTGGTAAAATATCGCCAAAAAAAATACTGCATGTTTTATCGTATGTTACAATGCATTTTTTTCTTTGGAGCGAGACTATCTTACGTGCCATACAAAAGTATTTTTACGTAGTAAAAAAAAAAAAATTTAATTAAAAATATAAAAGATTTTGAAAAGAAGAAAAAATGCCCTCATGTAAAATTTGGTTTCTGATATATCCGATAATTTCGGGCAAAGGGCTCCACGTAATAAATTTTATAATACTGGTGGAAAAACCGCAACTTTTTTTGGTGAGGGCCCCTAATGTAATATTACGAATAAGTTAGTCCAAACATTTCACAAAATAGCAAAAAAATTAATTTTCTTTAAAACTTTTGAATGGATTTCTAATAGAACTTACCGAATATGAGCTTCTACTGTGAGTATTCACCAATAAATAAATGCGGTACGCAACAATTGAAACACGTTAACCAAAATAAATTTTTTCTATGCCACCTCATATAAGTGGTATTGCATTTGGTAGATACGAGGTATTGCTCGCCAAGCGACGATATAATTTTAGTTAAATTTAAATTTGTTCCCCTTTTCTGCTCTGAAAGTTATACATAAAGTAGGCACGTGCGTTGAGATTTATATAGACACGTTTATCTTAACCAAGAAGCCTGTTAACAATCAAAGCAGCGTTGTATATATGTATGTACTACGAGTATATACGTACTTATATGTATACATAACCATAGTTGTACATTCTTTATTTAGCAATCTTGCTTCATGATAGCCTTTGCTTTTCTAACGGCTCGGAATTGTGACAGCTCATAACAACTTAATTGGATGATTTAGGTGGATCGATGACAACGATAATGATAAAACTACATTTGAAAAATAATGCTAACTACGCATGCAGGGTGAGGTAATATGAGTCGAATGATTTTGAATGTATTCAATAAGAACTATGGCGCACAAAACCGACTTCAAATATATAACAGATATCGATGGCTGAGCAGAAGATCAACCTAACTCGGCAGCCAGTTCGAAAACGCCCTATCTCAGAGAATTTTTCGAAGCAGCTTTAACATTTACCGCTCAGAATTTCTTGCTGTTTCTATTTTGCCTAAAATCTAAACTCAATAGGCCTTACGAATAAGCAATTCTTCTTTCGTAAAATTTCAGACTTTTTACTTAAATTTGTTTGAATAAATCGAGTAAAATTTCTTAAATTTTAAGAAAAAGCAACTTATTATTTTTTATTAAAAATTCCCAATAACACAATTTATATGAGACTTATTTCTTAGCGAAACTAAGTAAAAAACCCCTATAGTGTCACCCCTTATTTCTCTTCTTATTAAAAGTGCACAAGAAACCAACTTAATTGCATCAGGATATAAATCATTTTACCAGCTGATCACTATCGACAGCACGCGCGTTTTTACCCACAACAAGAATGACGACAACAACAAGAACAACATCAGCAAAAATCTCAGCCATAATTATATAAGCAGTCCCAACAGAAAAGTGAATGCGAAGAAAGAAAAAAATAAAAAAAAAATTTAAAAACGGTGCAAGTGCGTCAAACAAACCAAACGCTTGCGTACAATCTTAAATTGAAAAGCACGCGCAGAGATTTACATAGATATTTGGACACGTGAGCTTTGTGGCACAGTGTAAAATAACTTGTAAAACTCAGAAATATTTCATATCAATATCTCGTATCTGGTACTGGTACAAACACCCCTGATTCGGTATGCTATATGTGTGTGCTATATGAAAATAACCTAAGGAGTGTTGAAAATAATATTTATGGGCAAACTATTTATACTGCCAATCCCTACAAAAGGGACCCCCAAATTAGCACTAGCTACCGCTCTATAGGACATGTTCGTGCGTGTCAAAAAATGTCAAAAGCTGAATAGTGTACATGAGCGAGACACTATCCATCGATGATGCCGATTGAGTCCCTTACTAAGGAATTGCTTAACTTGAAAAGCTTGTCATCCTGTTCCTTTGTTAAGCTTTAGCCATAAGAAGTTTGATACCTCTTATCATCTCATTTGGTAGATGAATTTATTGAAGAGTAAATTATTAAATTTTCATCAGTAGATTACAAATCGTTAGTGCAGGCATTTATCCACCAAGCTGATCTGCATTTACGACACATAACTAGCATTATTGCTCCTTTCGATACTGTTTTGTGCGAGTACCCTACAAACAGTGACGTTGAGGAGAATTCAACTTGTATTATTCAAATTGATCAACGTTTATTGAGTTGTCGAAATTTACGCATAGTTATCGAGCTATAAAAATTTATGGCATTATCGAAATTTTTCAAGTTAAAGAAACATATCCAGTTATCGATATTTATTGAATTATCATTATTTATAGACTTAATGAAGTTTTTCGAGTTATCGTAATGCATCGAGTTCTTTCAACATACTGAGTTATCGATAATTATTGATCTACTGAAATCGGTGGATTTATCGAATCGAAGTTTATGGAATTTTCGAAATATATCGATTTATCGAAAGTTCAAAGTTGTATAAGTTTATCGAGTTAATAGAGGGCAACGAGTTTTCGGTATTTTTCGATAGCTTTCGAAAAACATGGTGCTTCAAAATTAAAAATTTATAAAGGTATCCAAAGATATATACGTTTCTCAGTTATCGAAATTTATCGAGCCCTCGAATTTCTGAGTTTTCGAAATTAGTCGAATTATCGAATTTTGTTGAGCTATCGGATTTTAGTGTTTTTGAAATTCATCGAATTATAGATATGTATCAAATCATTGAAATTTATCGATAAACTGCAATGTATCGGACAATTCCAATTCCTGCTCAAGTCCTTTAAAAATAAAAAAAAATTTAGTAACGTTTTAGTTTCAAAGCAGAAGATTTTCCAGTAAGTTACTATGTACCTTATAAGTTTCGCTACGTGTTAAGTTAGAAAGCCTCGCTTCGGCTTTTGCTGAAAGGTAAATAAAAGCTCTGTATACATTTTTAGTGCATAATTTCAAAAATGCCAAATTTTGAGTTCATACTTGACTGCCTAAATATTAGAAGTGACTTTTGTTTGGTGGCGTCCACCTCCACTTGGAAAGTTTTGGCAGTATGATTTGAGGTTGATGACCTTTCTAAATGCTATTTTATTTACTTTCTCAAAAAAAGTGTCAAAACGACCCTTTCGTGAAAGAGCGAATGGGTTAAAATGTTCTACGAAATTATTTTTCGTGAAATTTGATTATATATATCCAAACTACATTTTATGCTCCGATATTAATTTTAACCCCTCTTCCGCTTAATCCTAAAACTCTCGGGCAAAAAATTTGGAAGAATGAATATGGCCATAAAATTTAGTTTCCTGAGAATGCAAAAAGATTTGGAGGTTTTGATATAAAGGCCTGGATATTTTGTCCTGAATTGGAATCACTCGAATGCTATTATACTATGTGATTTCTAAAGATAGTTAAACGCCATAAAAAAACCGAAAAAAATAAAAAGCTTTACCATTTCGTTCTTTTTATGGATATCCTCATTTTCCATTTTATGTTGCATGCAAAAGGAAACGTAAAACACCGTACGTTCATTTGAATACATACACTCTAAAAAATCTGTTTAAAAATGTGACTATAAATCGAGTGTATTTTTGTTTATTTTTAAAAATTTTTGGCAAATTTACACGATGAATAAGTATTTTTCTCATTTACACATTTTCGTGTGTAAAAATCCTTTTTTTGAGCGGCTTTACACAATTCTACGGGTGAAATCAAACAGGAGATGTGTATTTTGTGGCTTGTACACACTTTCGAAGTAAATTTACGCACACCACAGCATCTATATTACACTCTAAAAAGTCCGAAATTTAAACAAACTATTGGTTGAATAATCGAGCATGTAATATCGCGAATAATAAGGCAGGAAATCAGTAACCCACCTTTTAGCTAGGAAATCTACACAATTTTTGTTTTTAAAGTGTAGATGTGCGTACGTTTCAGGCGTGAAATGGTCAACTTGGCTAACTTGGTAAACTTTGTAGCAACTACCACTTCCACTTCGTTAAAAATATACCGACAATGCTGTTGATTTTGAGGTGATAAGAACTAAGAAAAAATTAAAAATTAAAAACCAACAACAAAGCTAAAGATAGATAATTTGCGCATTCATGCTGGTATGTGGCTACGTGTGAGCCGAGACTAATTGCTATCCCTGCTGCTACACACATAACAACAAGTGCTAGGCAGACAGGTAGTGAATACTTTTGCCAGTATTGTTGCTTCGAGTGGTTGTCGATTGCGTTACTTCGATGCCATTTTGACGTGCCACAGCTATGCGTTGAGGCATCCGAAATATGTGTACGAAATACTATATATTTTGCTATTTACACTTACACGATCGTGTGTGTGTAGCTGTGATCATTTATGCATTCAATTTGGCACGACGCTTACGACGCTGATATGTGTCCAACATATCTTTGCACTCATTTCAGCAATTTGTCAACTACAGTATCAAATCATTTTCGAGTATTAGTCAGCGTGAACTGGTGCAACTTGGCCGTTGGACCAAGCAGCATAGCTAAGCGGTGGCGGTAGTGGCAGCGCGAGCAAAACGGTGCACAAGATATAGCCGCTGCCTACAAGAGTGGTAAAGTGTCAAAGCGAGAATTGTTGAGCGATTTAAAAGAGGAAAGAAACAAAAAAAAAGCGGCAACCAATAAAACACTTTGAGGCGAAACAACAATCAACGAATGCGACATTTTTAGCAGCGACACCGACAACGGCAGCCATTGGCCGTCAATCGGAAAAATAGATTTTGTCGCCAAAGCGCAAGCGCGCGCCAATGCGATAACACAGCACACAGTGTGCGCCTTGTTGCAGTTACAGTTACAAATGTACTTATGTCGTCAGCGCCATGGTCAGAGTCAAAGTTACTGGCAGCGTGCAATGAAAAATGCGCACAAAAACGCCTAAAATAACGCAGCGCCGAGCAATAATGGAATAATGGAAAAACCTGCAATTTCCTTAGCAAAAACTAAAAAAAAACGGAAAAAAGCGAACCATTTGACATGACAGCATGTGACACATTGTCACCGTTACAGCTGGTTGTATATAAATTGCGATTTTATGCCGCTGTCGGCTGTTGCAGCTATTGTTGTTTGTGTCGTTGTTGCGGCAACAGGCAATCACTTTGCGGTAATCTAAGGCAAAAGCGCGGCATTTGACAACGCTTTTCATTTGTCGCATAGCACACCGGCGGCGGGTGTTGCTCATGGAATGGCGCAAAAGTGCAAAGTACTGCGAAATCTCAATGCCGTCGTTTACAAAGTCTTCACTAAACCACAGCTGTATTGCATTTTTTTTCCTGTAGCACGGTGTGTTTCCTTTTTATTGGTGTTGTTGTAATGGCAAATTGTTCTAACAATCAGCACAACAGGCAATTAGAATTGACAGTAATGCAGGAATTTATGAATTTGTTTTAATTTCGAAAAATGTTGTATACAGTTATGTATGTATGTATGTTAATCTATAAAAATGCGCACTTAAACGAGTTTGTCGCTTAAGTCTTTAGTTTCCCACACACTGGTCCCTTGATTGTATCACACATATACCTAAACATATATATTAGGGTACATCACTCTCTATCTTAAAAAAAAACGGCACTGTTTTTCCATAGGAATTATAAAATCTATTATATTCTGCGACTTTCGCAAAAATATTTCAGAAATCGATTTTTTTTATAAATAAAATTTCTTTTAAAAAATATTTTTTTTTCAAAAATTTACCTCAGCTGAGATGAACACTTTACGCTTAGAAGGTCTGCAAAAAATGCCTAAAAATTTTATCAACGGTATCAAAATAAGAAAAAAACAAGTAAGAAAGTCTAAGTTTGGGCGGAGCCGAACATTAAAAACCCGGCGCAAATATTAAATAAATGTTTTTTCACCTTTTCGAAACCTACCGCTAGATGGTTAGCCGGGGTGTATCAATTTTGAGTAAATTAGCGTCCTTAAATTTCGAAATATTGCAGTTTCAAGCATTTCTGAAATTTACCGTTATATGAAAAGCGGNGACGGACGGACGGACGGACAGACAGTCACCGCTTAATCGATTTCTTTTTTCATTCTGATCATTTATGTATACATTTGTCTATTCTCGACTATGTCTCGATTCGTTTTGCCTGTTACAAACAACCGTTATGTGAACAAAGTTATAATACCCTTGTGCACAAGTGCGCTCGGGTATAAAAATACTATTGTTTTTCCATCCAATTTGAAAATTTATTATACTGTGACAATTCCGCCAAAATATTTCAGAAAAATATTAAGATTTACATAGACCGGATCAATTTAAAAATATATCCAAAGATTTGGGGGTCTTTTAATGAAATTAGCTGAAAAAATATTTTTTTTAATTTTTTTTTTCAGATGATACAAGAGTTTAATCTGGGGAGGTCTGCATCAAAATGTTTGAAAATTTTATCAACGGAATGGAAATAATGAAATTTTTGGAAACTATTTCAAAACGGTCTTTATATTTTTTCGAAATATTTTGGCTGTCGTCTTAAAATATATTACAATTTTATGATTCCCGAACTTTTTTTGGTTAGGCACACTTGTGTACATGCATGTATGCAAAAAAATGCTGCTGATGCTATTACTTAGTTGAATTTCACTAATTTCTAGTTCAAATAAAATATCTAAACAAATGATGTAAATTTGAATTTAAAATTTATTGAATTTATTTTTTACTGCAAGCCATTTAATTACAACCGACTCAATAACTGGCTTAGTACATGCCTACAATGTATGCACATTAGGGTAGTCCATGTGGAAAAGTGAAGTCGGAATTTCAATGCTTTCACCCCCTAGGCATTGTTCTATGCCGAAAAATAATTTACCACTATTTTTTTTTTTTTTTAAATCAAAAAGTATTTCGAGTTCGCCCAAAGCGCTCAAAGTTTTCCATCTATTTTATATGGAAAAACATACTCTTCGTAGAAATGTTATAGAATTCTTTAAAATCAATATTTTTCCAAACAATTAATACACAATTATTTATTTAACCATTTTTTGATATTAAATGTATGGGTTTGCCAAAATCCTCCGAAAATGCAATGAGGTGGTCACCTACATAAAAAAAAAAAAATAAAATAAAAAAATTGCTGGCATTAAAAAATCTCTGGTATTAAGAAATTGTTAATTAGACAATTGGGTATTTTTATTGGAAGTCTCTTGAAGAGAACCAGAGTTTTCCGAACGAAAAATATTGATTCTCTATACCTTTCCTAGAAAAAAATTGTTTTTCCCATATAAAATACATGGACAACTTTGAGCGCTTTGAGCGACAACTAAATATTTTTTTATTTCAAAATAAAAAATAGGCAAATTTTTTTTTATAAAGAACAATCCTGGGTAAGTGAGAGCATTAAAATTTCGGCTTTACTTTTTTTGGACCACCCCAGTGTACATAAAAGCCTCCTCTAAGTCACATGTTGTTGTCGTTGTAACTAAATCTCATAAAATGCAAGTTGTTTACTTTTTTTGCTTATTTATGATAACAGTTAATTGAGAGCGCTCGGTAAGAATCCGACAGCATCAGCTTAGTAATACATAGTTGCAAGTGGTTTTAATGATTAAAATTTATTTACTCTAGTCTACATTCATACGAGTTTGTAACATTTGCCGAGTAGAATTATCGTTGCATAAATTTATACTCGTATGTATCAGCAAAGTGATTTTAAGTTTCACAGATTATCGCTTTATTATTAATTGAATATTCAAATAAATTTTAAGTACTTCAATTATAAGAATTTGCATTTTAATCTCCTTTAAGTTAACGAATGTTATGAATGCTTGTTTATATTTTTATAAAATGAACATGCAGCTCTACGATGACTTTAATTATATTGAAAATATTTATATTTAATTGTTATGTGACTGAATTAATATTTTCAAAAATTATCTCCACTTCAGCTTCTTCGAGCCCTGGTGGACGCAGTTATTGGTGTTTTTCGGGTAAAGCATAAAGACTCAAGATTCGCTTTGATGAAAGACAATATTCAATAAAAAAAATAATAAATAAATAAATAAATCGATGTGCAGCAGTGATATGGCGTAATTAGACTATCACCTACTTCACCGACGGTGGCTTTTTTCAGTCCAGTGACTGTGGAGCCTTGGTTTTTTTCGCTATCAGACTACAGAGTAACCCTCTTTAACGCTATATTGCTCGTGATTTCAGCTCTTTTCCTACTATCCACAGTATTCGCAGAGATACTTGGATATAAGAAATGCCAAAATAACGAATGCGGTTAAAAATTTGCTTAGCTTGACTACCATTTTTAAGTTATTTACTACTTTCAATTAAATCTTGAATATGAATACTTCAAAGTATATGTAAGTATGTGTCTATGCTAAATGCATATATACTAGGCAAAAGTTTGTAAATATCCCATAACAGGCAATGCAGCGCCGAAAAGAAATTTGCATATTTGCTATATTCGCAGTGATTTATCAACATCGCATAAACAGTCCGCTGATCATCAGCTTTATCAACTTGCAACACGTATTTGAATCTAAGATGAAGAAAATACACACCTACACACAGGCGTATAGACCTACTGTTGTTAGAGTATTACTGTTAACCGTCTGTTATTACTGTGCATTTTACTTAGCAAACTTACAGAGTATCTTATTCGCTATAAGATATCGAAATTTTTATGCAAATATGCACATTTTCATATGACAGATAAAAATCTAAACATCATTAGTCAGGCGGAAATGTCGCGTTGCTCGACGGTTGTCGTCTTTGTGCTAGCGTAATTTGTATGTTTGTATTGCGCGCTTAATCAATTACATAGTATATACCTACATACATAGGTACGTAAGCAAAATTTGCATTTGGGTATATCTAAGTAACTTACGGCATTACAAAATTTACATACATGCGCTCGTGTATATTGCATTTTTAAAACGTCTGTATAAAACTTTATATAAAGGTTCTTACATACGCATGAGAATATAATATTTATATGATATGATATATGAAGTGAGAAAAAATTTTTGGACACTGACTAGGATTTAAAACTACTGTAATATCTCTACTATTTAATTCAAAATCAAATTTTTTTTAGAATTTTTTTGGGTATGCACTTTTGTAGCCCATTCAATTCTAGTATATATTAAATTGCAAGCCTGAAGCGTTTTTTAATTTTCTTTGAAAACGGTTTTGAGCATTTTCTTCCATAAGAAAAAAGTGCAAATAGCCGTCAGCATAAAAAATATTAAAAATCAACGGAATTTTGCAGAAGATTTAAAATGCACTTTATTATATTAAAATTTAATGAGCTAAAAAACTGTATGCTCATAAAACTTCTAAAAAAATTGAAAAATTTGTAAATTTGTAATGTACTCATTTTACTCAACTCCGGTGTAAAAAAAAATTCATAACGCAAAATATTGTAGAATGCACACAATAATGCTATACATACTTAAATATTGCGCAATACTCAGAGCTTACATTGTGATTTTTTAAATTTTTTTTTTGGGATGGCATATTTTCAAAAAATATTTTTTTTATCAAAATATTTGTATATGAAAAATTTTTCAAGAAAAAGATTTGTTGAAATATTTATTTTCATATAGAAGTTTAATGTGTATATGTGTGATTTTTTTTTTTAATTTTTTCTCGCTCCGTTCTCGAGATATTTGGAAAACTATTAAATCCTTTTGTTTTTGTGCTGTAAAGTTTTTAAAAATATATTAATCAAGTTCAAATTTCACATTTATTTATTACTCATGTTTATGCATCAACTCTAAAAATTTGAAACAAATCAAACACATGAAGTGTGAACACCCTCCGTTTTGATATGGAACGCCCCATATACATTTTTCGACTCTATGAAAGCTTTAAGATATTCAGCTATACTGACCGGATTCAACTAAATGAAAAAACGATGACGAAAGTATTTAAAGTAAATACGTGGTTACAGAAACTTCAGAGAGAACAGGCAACGGATGAGTCGAAAAAACTTACGTCTGATAGAAAGGGCTTCGCAGAGGCAAAATACATAACTAAATGTAATTCTTTATAAAATCACGACAGTCGTTCCAAATGTGGAAATATGGTGAAATGGCATCAAGCTGCAAAGAGAGGAAAAGGATAAAATTTCGCGTCTTCTGTGCTTTAACTACCCGCAAGTAGTAGCCAGAGTATGGTACCAATCTATGTTTATTAGAAAATCTATTAAGCCTCATTTTATGTCAAGTTTATCAAGAAATGTTTGCGAATTTCGGAGAAAGAGTGTTCTGCTAACTGGGACACAGTCTATTTTAAAATAAGTGAAATTATTAATAATCTCTTATTAAAATTGTACTAAACGCATTCTTAATAAACATTTGTGGCTCATTTTAGGGTCTCAACAAAAGTATACCCAAACTGATTTTTGCTTCATAAACATCATCACATTTTCTTTGTAGACGGTTAAAGCTTCCTTTATTAGTGAAAAGTTATATTATTAAAAAAAAAAAAATTATGCATTCAATCTTCGAAAAAATTACCAAACATATTTTGTGCGCTGAACTGTATGTACATAGTTATATTTATCCGAAGAAAATGGGTCGCTATCAGATATTTAAAGATCCCAACTATTGCCAACTTTTTTTGTTAAAAATTATAAATAAATTCCTAAGATTTTTATTTTGAATAAATTGGCTTAGATTGAAACGATATGCAATTTCCTTGAGTCATCCACATCAAATTCAATCGTTCTTCAATAAGTCATATTTTTCAAGTGCAATTAATGGCGGTAAAACTCGGTGACCTTTCTGCATTTTTTTTATTCTGGTTGAATCTCTGAGTCAATAACGAAATAATAAATCTTTAAATTCGATTTTAGAATAATTATAATTTTTACACTTGTCGGCAACTATGTATACAATATTTTGTTATTCTACGCGTGACTGAATAAATTTTCCGCTTTGACCATCAAATTTAAATTTAAATTTATTTTTCTATTTCAAATCACGTCAAAGTCTTCCGTTCTTTTGTTTTATTGAACTGCATTTTTTGTTCGAACAGTGGCCCTTGCGTATAGATTTTATGGCCTACAAGTTCATTAATCATTGCACAATTATAGTTTCATGGCAGCGTTTTTTGCATTCGAAAAGTTCATGGCTACACGCAATACTCGTGAACCATTTATTTTTATGACTATTTGTTGAGAGACTTAAACCCACAATTTACATTTGATTTGTGCAGTAGATGACGACGACAATGGCGATGGCGATGACTATGACGACGACAATGACGACGCCAACACTTGAGTGGAAATGAATCAACACTTGAATGTGTATGTATTTTGCACCACAAAAGTGAACAAATTAACTGCGTTGTGGTAAGCTCAACTCAGCTGAACTGGTTCGTTTTTAGTACCTTTGCGAATTTTTATTTTTTATTTTTACTTTTTTTTTTCTTCTACAATTGCGCATTCTGCAATCCGACAATTGGGTCAAGGCAATGCCGGAGTGCCATGTCGGCACCAAAAACATTGCATTGCACACATAAAGCAAACTGGAGTGAAGTTGCAACAACATGGAAATGGAATACACAGAAATGGATTTTTTGTTGTTTTTGTAGTAAAGCGAGACAGTCTGCACTTAAGGTAAAACTTAATAAATATTTGCACACATATATTCAACGCTCTTTTTAAAAGGGCATAAACGCACCAAAGCGCCAGCGCCAGCGCCAGGGCCAGCTCCACCGCCATTGCAATTGTCGTAATTTAAAGTTAATGCTCGCGTCAGTTGTCCACAAATAGCTAACGGCTGACAAACGCGTCACTAGCCAAGATTAATCTAACCAAACAAATGTCAATTAAAGCCCTCATAAAAATCTAGCCGTCAGCATAGCGCAACGCCAATGCCAGCAAACACAAAAAAGCCCAACTTGGTATTTATTTCTGCATGGACGTGTGTATAGGTGTGTATGTATGTATGTATAAGGTGCAGCTGTACATAAAATAAGCGTAACCTTTGGTCTAAATCTAAGTTTAAAATCGAAAACGAAATCTTCGCATTCGTTGCGGTTAATGCGGTGTGGTGCGAAGTTGCTAAGCGCCACTCTGCAATTATATGCTAAGGTATGAAATTTATATTACCAGTGGATGCTTGAAGAGAGGAAGAGGGTGGTAACGCTATGAAATGGTACTGTATACAAGTATATATACTTTTACCAGTGCCCATCAAAACAAGTAGGCGAAAAATTCTATTTTATAATACTTTATAAAATATTTGCCTGTTAAATGTATGGAAAAATAGTGGCAGACATAACTTGAACCCTCGACTTACTCAGTTTAAAATAAAATGCCAACACCAAACGGTCTGAGAGAGTTAATTGAAATACAAAATTTCTTGTGTTGACCGTCTTCCTCTACATCGCGATCTCTATCTATGCAATGATACAAATCCATTTGCCGTTCGGAGGCGACGTATAAAAGCACAGACAGACGGCAGCGTTGGCCCGGATCAACTCGTTAATTCGGAATTATCTCGGGAATTAACTGCAGTTGATCCGGATTAAGTCCTAGAGTTAATTCCCAAACTTAACTCAGATCAAAGAAATTTTCAATGACAACACTGTGAAAAATTTTTCATCGGTAATGCAGTCACCATACTAATTCAGATAGGAATCCAATCTAAATCGAATAAGAACTTATTTGAATCAGTACGGTGACTGCATTATCGACGACAAGGTATATGCCCACGCTTGATTTGCATTTTCTTTACGCTCCCTGAGCAAACAAACACGCAAACAAAGCAGCCGCTAATTCATCCGCGGTAGCCGAGCGGTGAGAGTTGCGTACTAAAAGCCTGCAGGTCCCAAGTTCGGTCCTGGGTTGGAGCGATTGCCAAACAAATTTTGTTTTCATTGTTTATTTTATTTTTTTATTTAATTGATTTATATATTTAATTTTACTTTATTTTTTTTTAAATTTGTTTTATTTTATTTTACTTCACATTTTTTATTTTATTGTTAGTTAATTTAAATTTGCAGAGTTTAATTTTACTAAAAAAGTCAAAAACAACTAACTAAAACAACTTTAAAAAATATAAAAGTCATAATTGGATAAATAAAAAAAATTAAGTGAATATTCTACTGTGCGTGGGATTCGAATCTATGACCTCGCGGCTCATAAATTCGCACTACTGCCATCTGTCAAAGCACACTTTTGATCAGATCAATTGCGACGTTAATCCGGATCAACGTTGCCGTCTGTCTAAGCTTTAAAAGTGTAGATCCCCCCCCTTGGTGTGTCAACATAAAACGCACACCACAAATTGGATAAGAAGCTCGGAAAAACACTAAGCAAAAGGTAAGCGCCAAATGTTTATTTAATTTATTTTTGTGAAGACTACGGGGATTGAGTGTAGCTTCCTTCCGCTCCCGTTAAGTTCGGTTTAACGTTATGATATCACCGAAAATAATATATTTTATTTAAAAAAGACTGAATTTGCAATTTCTGTGTAAAAACAAATTCAGATCATTTGTTTGCATTATACTTTTAGGGTACCACTCTTCAAAAAAATGTTTGAATAAAAAACCAACACTCTTCGTTTCATCTCAATATCTTATACATATATGTAATTTATCCTTTTCTTGTAAAGATGAACGATTTACCATTTAGCAAATTTTCACTTGAATTTGATTTTCATACACCCCACTCAAAAGCGTTATCGCAATTAAGCATTTGACAACACTTTGTTGTTTCATTTTACTAATTGATTAAATTTAATTTGAAATTTTTACAGGTGGCAACCATCTTTAAAAATATTTCCAAAACAAAGCTTCCTTATACCTCTTTGGATTGACATCGGTATTGTAATACTTTACTTATGAGCGAAATGGGAAGAGGTGGCAACCCTCTTCAAAATATTTTCAAAATAATGCTTTTTAAATCTTTATTCCACTAATTATGCCCGAGCGCACTTGTGCACATGGGTATTATAACTTTGTTCACATAACGGTTGTTTGTAGCAGGCAAAACGAATCGAGATAGATATAGACAAATGTATATGTACATAAATGATCAGAATGAAAAGAGAAATCGATTAAGAGGTGACTGTCTGNGTCCGTCCGTCTGTCTGTCCGTCTGTGCACACGATAACTCGAGTAAAAATTGAAGATATCTTAACGAAACTTTCTACGTGCTCTTATTTCGGGCGTAGGACCTGAAAATGCGCAAAATCGGACAATAACCACGCCTACCTCCCATATAACGGTAATTTTCAGAAATACGAAAACTGCGATATTTTAGTAACTACTGAAGATTATTCACTCAAAATTGATATTTACAATAATTTTTAGACGTAAAATAAGATTATTACAAATTTTTGGAAAATGGGCGTAACCACGCCCAGTCATGGTTACGTGTGTATATGTCGGTAATTTCTTCGACCGATTTCTTCCAAACTTGGCACAGTTGTTAGCCTTGCTAGAGCATACCAAATGGCCGAAAATTTTTAAAATCGGAGAATAACCACGCCCGCATCCCGTATAACGGCAAATTAAGGGAAATACAAAATCTTCGATAAATCAATAAATATTAAAGCTAATTTATTAAAAATTGATGTTTGCAACAATTCTTTACCAAGAAATAAATTTATGAAAAAATGTTGGAAAATGGGCGTGGCAGCGCCCACTTATGATCACATATATGTGTCTCGGTAACCGTTCTACCAATTGGTACTAAACTCGGTATGATTATTGTGCTTGCCACATAGAAGAAAATACTTCGAAATTTAGGACGCTAATTTACTCAAAATTGATATACCGCGGCTTACCATGTAGAAATTCTTATGTTTCTCAAACAACCGTTTCTTTGAAATGAACCCTTCAACCTTTCGGACCGTTTTTCACTTCAAATTATTCTAGGCATTGACTCCAATGAAATCCGCCTACTACGCTGTCACTTCATCGACTAGCAACAAACAGCGATTTGCAGCCAAACAATTTGCAGGTCAAAAGGTCGCCGTTTTTAATTAACCTATTTTTTTAGCGCGTGTTCTACACCAAACAAAACACACGAAATGCCAACCAAAAAAAATGGCAATTGCAAACCGAAATAAAAATAATAAAATACTAAATTTAAACAAATTAAATGTCAGTGGCGAGTAATTGATAAATCATATCAAAACGGCATGCACTTGCACGCCATTACTTATGCATTGTTGCACCGGCCAAAGCAGGGCGCTCGAGAAAAATCGAATCAGATAAAGGCTGCCAAGCAATAAATGACGAGAAAAAAATAAAAATACAGGCAGTGTACTAGAAATGTAAGGCAGGGAGGTAGGTGGGCGATTTTTTTTTGTTGGTGATATGTATAGCGGTATGTGCTAGTGAGGCACATGCGCCACCGGCATTACAATTGAGAAATTTAATTAACAGCCAGCGTAGATTTACGGCCATTTATGCACCACTTTTAGCGATTTTATTGAAAAATAAACAAATACTCATACATTTGTAGGCTACTCTTATAAATATTTATATTCGTTTTTTTATGCGGATGCGCGCTAATAATTCATGTTTTCTTGCGCAAGCAGCCGACAAGAAATTACAAACAGCAAACTGAGGTGGCGGCAATACACTTTTTAAGGTGTCAAAAATCACCAGTAGAAACTACCAGCCAGCCACCCGCGTGTCTCTTGCAATCGCACTCAGCAATGAATTAATAAATTCTTATCAGCAGCAATCAGCTAGCTGTGTGTGAAAATTAAAGGCAAAAAAAACAAAACCACCCTCATAACATTTAGTTGGAAATTTTTGCATTTTCGGTTTTTAATTGTGTTGATTTTTGTAAAACTCAACACGCAGCGCACCAGCAGCAACGAACGGGCGGTCAATGTTACCACCTACTACATAGTCGCCGGTGGCAGGGCCGCATGGAATACAATGAAGCAGCAGCAAGCAGCGGTGGCCAAATTGCAGGAGCAGTGTTCAAATTGGTTCACGCCAGCAACCGGATAACAAGCGGCCGAGCCGACGCGATGGCGCAACGGCGCAATTACTCAGCGTCCAGCAGACACAGCGAGTTGACCAGTTAGCAATGAACTTTTGATTTGCACAACGAGAAGGCAGAAATAAAAGCAACTGCGGTCAGCAAAATTTGTATGGTAAAAATCACCAACCCAGCATACAACGCTTGGCATTGCGCTGCTGCGTTGCGTTACTGGCGATAGGCAAGTTTTGACTTTGAACTCAGCGCCGCCGGTTTGCATGTGCAATTTTTCTGCATAGTTTTTTGTTTCCTCCTCCTCCTCCTCCTCCTCCTGCTTGAAAGAATGGCTACAATCAAATCAACAGTTTCTTGTATTATTTTTAATGACAAGCAATTGCACAGAAGTTGCAGAAAATTTTGAAAATTGCACAAATTATTTTTTTTTCAAAATTATTTAAAATTTTTAGTTTTTTTTTCTTTCTTATAGCATGTTGCATTTTTAATACAACACCTACAAAAATAAATTACAGCTTATTGCGAAAACTTTGTTTTGTACGTACAGGCATACATATACATAGCATAAGCATACGTTTTGAGTGCAGCTGCAAGGCAGGCACAATAACAAAAAGTGACCACAATCAAGCGCCATTCAATATTCGTATTCGTTGGTGGTCATTACCAGCCGACAACAATGCGCTACACAGTATTGTATATCATTACCAACTGCCTTTCTGTGCAGGCGAGCAGCTACATACGTATATGCAACAAGCGTTAATTTATTGCAATTTTTTTGCTGATATTTTTAATGATAATGCCTGTTGAGCTACTTAGAATTAGCCACAGGGCATTTTATGTGGCAGCGTTTTGAAGCGCTAACTAAGAATTTATCTGCATTAAGCATTGCTACTGCAATAGTCACAGTTTTACAGTAAAAAAAAAATGAAAATAGCTGAGGTCTCTGATTTCTGAGTAAGTTATCCACTAATTTTAATATTGGTCTATAAGCGGGGAATAGTAATCCTCATATCTGCCTACTAGAAACATTGGCTTTCTTTTCAAGCTTTTTGACTTCTATTTACAGAACTATGTACTTATACTAGAGAATTAAGCAAAGAGTGACCTTCTTAACCGACTTCACAAAAAGGAGAAGGTTATCAATTCATCGGAATATATTTTTTTTATGTATTTATAAAATTTAAAATTTTTAGCGAAGTACAAATTTCCATACGTAGAAATTTACTTATATATCCTCCTTACATAGTACAGAGGTATTTGAGGGATTCACAACTGTGTCGTAAGTGTCGTATTGTTTTATGTCGTAATCTTTAAAAGGTTAAATAAATGTTTAGAGAACTTGAAACCACAACCAGCTTATATATTTTTATATATTTTTTAACACTGCGAAAATGTATAATATGACTTTGATGGTACATTGTGAACCCCCTTAATATATGTTTTAGGCGTTTAAAAATTACGACATACAACAATACAACCCTTACGACTCCGTTGTGAATCCCCCTATTATCTTTAGTACTTAGGGTTGCCACCTGCCCAAAAAATTATAAGATCCGTACCGTTCGTTGGAGTACAAAAAATGAGGTATCCAATGAAGGTGCTTGGTCTCTGGATGTCCTATAATGTATTATTTTTTCAGTAGGGTTGCCACCTTTTTAAAAATTCTAAGATCTTCACCGTTAGTTGTACTAAAAATTAGGTACCAATTGAAAGGATATGGTATCCAGATGTGCAATAAGCTTTAATATTTTTTGAGTGGGGTTGCCACCTATTTAAAAATTACTACCTTACATATACATGCATATATATTTTTTGTTATTGACATCAGATTTGCAATCATTAAATTAAAAAAAATGAATTGTCAAGGGATTGGCCTATAGATGTAGGGTTGCCACCTGTATAAAAAGTCGAATTTAATTAAATCATGTAAAAGTTACATTAAATATTAAAATAGAGATGTCAAAGGAAATAATGGTGAGACATCTTTAGTTTGAATATTTTTGAGATGTTTGAAGAGGGTTGCCACCTGTTTAAAGTATTGACGGCGAGTTACTGGATACGTTAAATGAATTATTAAAAGCTGGATTTCAATCGAAATGCGTTTGAAAGGCTTTATTTTAGAACTATATTTAGTAGGGTTGCCACATGTTTAAAAAATCAAGTTCATCTTAAATTGTGGCAATTAGGTAATTAAATTCCGGCCAGTGTGCATTGTGACAGAATGTTCAAGGTAAAAGAGGATTTAAAATTAATTACAGTTTCATGAAATAAATATTTCAAAGAATTTGTTATTTGTTATTTTTTTTTGTGGCCTTGTAACAATTACATTCAATAATTTTTATTGGACTAGAGGCCGGTTTTTAATGAGAAAGTATGTGGAAAAACAACAACAATTTTTACACCCCACATGTTTTTTATTAAAACATGGCCTTCAGCTTAGTAAAAATTATTGAATATTTTAAAGAATATACAAAAATCGGCACATGAATTTCAAATTATAAAAAAATGTCAACTGAAAATATTTTTATGAAAGCCTCAGATACCGGTAAATAAAAATTTTTCAGAACAAAAAACCAAAACCATTTCAGTGGATGCACATATATTTTAGTACTTAAACCTGTTTGGTTTGTACATAAAAAAATACGCTTAATGTGCATGCTTTCCGCCAGCTACTTACATAAAATTTTCATTAAAAATGTTGTTATTAATATTGCCTGTTTATATGTGTATATGTACGAAGGTACATTGAATATATTCTACCATACACCCCTTTAGCTTGTGCTTCGTTTTTTGTTGATGCCACATTTGTAATGATTATTTTACATGCGAACACATTGCCTGCTGCCAGCAACTAATATTTTTTGTAACACAATAAACGTTATTTGCATTGTCGTACACAAGTGGAGAACAAGAAACAGAAAACGATTATTATTATTATGTTTTAAACAAAAACCTTCACAAGCCAGAGCGAATTCGGAAATGAAAGAAATAAGCAACATTGGACTTGCATGCTATGCGCATAATTTGCTTTTATAGTTTTTTGTGCTTAAATTACTAAATCGTGGGAAATCTCCGTATAGACATATGTATGTACCTACGTCTGTCCAGGTAAGGGTATAGTATAGCAGTAGTCGTCGCACAAATACTGCATAAGTATTTAGATTTGAAAACGTGCTTAAAAGCTTGCATGCAACATTAAGTGTGAACTAAACAAAAGACTTAAGCGGCAAACTTGGCAGATGCGCCGCTTGAGGGGTTAGTTGACCGACCGGTACAGTGCGAGTGAGTAGTTGCTGATTTTTTGTTGTTGTAAATTGTTGTAACTTGAGTTATTAAGTTTTTTACTATTTAACTTTAGTATTTATAAATATTTACGGCGAGGTTTTATGTGGTTTTTACAGAGTGAGTTCGCTTGAAAAAGTGTTATGCGTCTCATTACAGGGAAGACAAATTAAACATGCTCAGAACTCGATGCAGAGTTTAATAAGCTTGTAGAAAACTATTTATTCCTTTTAGAAGTGCTGATTATTTATAAATATAATTGAATTGCTTATAAGCAGCTTTATAGAAAATTTCATTAAACTAAGCATTTAAAAAATGCATAATAGTTTCTTAGTTATCTGCAAAAAAAAAACACACACTTTTTTCATTAGCGCGCAAGCAACATGCTTATTTATCGATTAAAATTTTATAGTTTAAATTATGATCTGAACATGCTGCCATCACCTCTTAGTGGCGTCCAGTATCCGGCTTAACAAGTATTATTACACAGCTTACTAAACGTTCAAGTTTGCTCTGATTACCCGCTGTGTGGCTTAAAAAATTCAAAGTGCGTACAACACACATACACGTAGACTTTTTTTGCAGCTTACACTAAATGCGCTTGGCGAACAGCATGAAACCATAAGGAGTGCACCACAACAGCGCGTCGCTTATCGTTGGCTGTCACAAAAAATGCATCAAAAATATTACAGCGAAAAAAAACTTGAGAAAAAAAAAACTAAAATACTCCACAAAAACTGCGCATGCGTGAGGCACTTCTTGCGCAGGCATCGCAAACTGGGCAGGCTAAGCGTTATTATATAGTAGCAGCGAAGTACAGCGCATTTTGTCACCCGAAATGATCGAAGATGTTCNAAAAATATTACAGCGAAAAAAAACTTGAGAAAAAAAAAACTAAAATACTCCACAAAAACTGCGCATGCGTGAGGCACTTCTTGCGCAGGCATCGCAAACTGGGCAGGCTAAGCGTTATTATATAGTAGCAGCGAAGTACAGCGCATTTTGTCACCCGAAATGATCGAAGATGTTCGCCACAAAAAGCGATTTAATTGAGATTGATAGATTTGTTGGCATTCACGGGTCGGCTTGGTTGGTTTGGTTGTAAGTGTGTAACTGTCTGTTGCTGGTTATTGGTGTTGTTGTTCTGTTGTTACCATGAACTAGTGCTGATGACGATTATTATTATAGATTCGCTGTTGTAGGTGCTCGCATGACAAGTGCGTGGTCGCGTGCTTCGTCTTCAACTTGCGCTTGTGTGGCTGGCTGGGGTAGATAATGGTTTGCTGATAATTTTATTGTCCTCTTTGTTTTGATAAAAAAAAATAAATGTCACTGGCGTGGGTAGTATCGGGAAGAAATGCTAGAACTGTGCTACACTACCACTGAAGGCGTTTGTAAGTTCTCCGTGACACAGGAAGCTGGATTTAACAGAAGTCAATAGGCAGGTACCCTCGCTACATAATTGATTGTAATTTCCTGTGAAATTATTTCTGTCAAAATCCAATGCGCTGATTATTATCGAATTCTCTGTTTTTATTCACATTTCTTATGGGACTGTTTTGTTCTTTTTTTTTAGCGAGGCAGTTTTGTCATACTTACACTTGTCACGGGTTTTGCTTGATTGGTATGCCATCAGTCGGTGGTTGATAGGTTGCACTTTGCGGGTGCAATGCGTTGGTTAATTTATATATATTGCATAAACCCTTTAGGAATAAATCATATACCCACTTTTTCATTAAGATAGTTATTGTGGATTAGTATTTAACTAACATTATTTAACGAGATTAATATTATTCCTGCCAGCATAGTAAAGTTCAAAAGCTCATCGTTAAATCGTCTGAGGGTAATTGCTATCGCCGACGCGCAATGATCAGTAAATCTTTCGCAGAATATTTCTATCGAAAACTCAGAAAACTGCCTCAGATAGGGTAGATCATTCTCATATTCTGCATAAGAGTTGATGCATGCCTCTTATCAACTCTTCGCTGCCGTACTTGAATAGCTCAGCTGGCAGGCCATCAGCTGCGGTAGCTGTGCTGGTTTTCAGCCGCGTTATTGCTGTTCGTACCTCGTCATAGTCAGGTGGATAGACATTGACTCTGTCATCATCGACAGGGGGCTCGGGTTCGTCTTCTACACTACCTTCAATGCTTTTGCGATTTAATATGGTGGAAAAGTGTTTCTTCCATAAATTAAGCATGTTCTGGACATAGGTCTCTAGATTGCCATTGTTGCTCTAACCGAAGTTCGCCACGGTCTTGTAACCTTCCGTAGGTCGTCTCTCTTACTGGTAAAATGTTCGAGGGTGTTTCCTGTCGGCCAGCATTTCAAACTCATCGCTCTACAGTTTTTCCAAAAAGGGTACACAAGTGTCTCAATACACTAAAGCTAACTTCAGACAGAATACGCGGACTTAAAATTGAGCCTGTCAGTAATTTTAATATAAAACTTATACCAAGCGTGTCCCTACTACTGGAAAATGTAGGAAGATTAATAAGTTTTAAGCGATTCATATAAGGTGGAAGATTTTATTGCGAACTATATGGGAAATTTCTTAAAGCAAAAAGTAGGAATTGATTTTGAATTGATTCTAAAAGATCAAATATTCCCCATGCCCATCCCCGCGATATGTGGAATTAATTTAGCCTTGAACAAGACACGTTAAATTTTTATGTCCATAGTTTTTTCATTCTATGTTTCTAGTCGAAACCAGCGACAACCTTATTCAATTTTCTTTTCTATTTTTATTTGCATTTTGTCCTCAGAATTGTAGGTGCTACTGTGCTGCTATTTATCATCCCGTACGTAGTTATACATCAGTATGAACTTATTACACACATAAAGTATTATCGCTCATAGCTTGTCGCATACTATATATTGCTCACTGATTTCTATCTATCTGTACCAATTTATAATAAATGGCTTAATTAATTTAATACATCAAAGCTAGGAAAGAAGATAAATGGATTTCGTTATTTAACTCCAGCTGAGGCAGTAAGAAAAATTCGATGCAGTCATAGCATAAGAATTTTTCAAGCGGACAATACGCACGCCCACTGCATGGACTCTCGAATGTACGTATAAATACTATATGTACGTACATATAGCTGCATAAATAGATATGTAAGTACATTGGGGTGGTCCTTAAAAATTTTAACAAAATAAGGACATCCACCAAAAATTTCAAAATTTTTAGCAATTTTTAAGGAGTCGCTGGCAGGGTTTGAAAAAACTTTAATTGAAAAGAAAAATTATTAACATTAAAAAAACAAAAATTTAAGGGTCCATAAAATAATTTTGTAATTCTTACTACTGCAACTAATGCAATTAGTAAATAATTTTTAGTAATATAATAATTAAATTTTTTGGATTGTACTATAATTTATTAAGATTTAATGAATTTTCTTGTATCAATAAATTAATATTTTTTATAAATTTTATTTAAATTTTTTAGAAACTAGACTTAGCGAGTCTTTGAATTTCTGTGAAGAGGTCTCAATACGCTGAGTGATAGCTGGTGAAATTCAAAATTTTGTAGAATTCTTGCGAAAAAAAAATTTTAAACTCTGGTAGCGACCCTTAAAAATTTGTTTAACATTTTGCAATATTCGTGAGTGTCTTTATTTTGTACGTACAAAAATATAAAGTGGCGCGCCATATAAAATTTGGACGTTGAGGACCATCCTAATGCACATAAGTATTATTGAGCTTAATTTTGTATTTGAACGCTGCAGGCGGATCTATGCAACAAAGCTAATAGTTAGTAAGTAGTGTAATTTTTGTTTTCCATGATTTCTAGCCCACTTTAGCGTTCTTGACTTGATTTCAAATCATTTCAATATTTAATTCATAAGCGTTTTGTGCTAATACTTTCAACAGCATAATTTCCTTAATGTGCTCATGTGGCGCCATTTTAAAAATAATTGCATATAAAAACAAACAAGAACTGCAGAAAACCGCAAATATTGATAGAAACACATGTAAGCATAGACAAAAGTAAAAAAAAAACAAAACGTCCAGTACGCGCCATAACTTTGCTTTGCTCGGCAGCAAACGAAATAAATTGTCCAAAGGTACATTTTTCAATTGACAGCGTACATGAAATGTAGCGAACGTGCGGTGCATTGTGATTGTGATTCATCTAGTACGCTGTTTTGCTATTAAATTAAAGCAAAATGCCGAAGATTGGCAAAAAAAAACAAAAGAGAAACCAAAATCAATTTATTTGGATTTTTGTTTTCCTTTAAGAAGTAGTGTGCTTAATAGATAACTCTTTTTTTTAAACTGGACGTTCACCAAAAGTGGAGCAATTCATGTTGCTCGAAACGTTTATGGCAAACGATTTGTGTTACTGCCACAGAAGCGGCAGCAACATTTGCAAATTGACTTGCAACTGATATTTAATTAATTTGTTGCAATTCTTGCATTTAATACACAAACGTGTGTATGTAGATATGTATGTATATACAAGCAACATACTACCTATACGGAGACTCATGCAGTGAGATTACATATTTGGTATGCTCACATAAAAGTAATCGCTTTGGTAGCGAAGAGCAAATCTAAAGACTTAAGATACGAACCTTACTCTGCTGCTAGCTTCCTGCGTGCTCTGTGTGTAAGTATGCCAGTCAGCTGTTTTGTTCATCTGCGGGCTTGTATAATTTTAAAGCATAAATAGCTAAAGTTGCAGTAGAAATTTCATTACATTAATGAAATTAGTTGTTAGAGTACTTAAAATTACGGCGAGATAATTATGTTAGTGGTTCAATATCATGGCGGCGGAGAATTTAGTTGCAGTAGAAATAAAAGATTTCACTATATTATTAAATGGATTTTTCCCTGTTCTAAATTCGATTAGACGATCGTCAATATAGTTTTTGGCTGGGAAGAGCACGAAATATCACATTTTTGAATTTATGGCGAAAAGTACTGAACGATGAACTCGAAAAAGTAATTTCGGGAACGCTTTTAAGACTTAAAAAAGTAACACAAGATCTATTCAAAATGTATTTTAATTATTGTTATATAGCTTTTAGCCTTTTATTTTTTGTAGTAAAATGTTAAAATAAATATTTTTGAGATTATGCTACAATAGCCGCGATCACCTATCCTAATATTAAGCATAATGTACGATTTTAACTTAAACACTTTTGGGTAGTTTATTGAACGCCGCTTCTTCCTAAATAGACGTGAAAGGGTCTAGGAAAGTCCCGAAAAATCCCAAAGATTTCCAAAAAAGCGACGAAATATTTGGAGGATATATTGAGGATTTAAAAATTTTGCAAGATGGTGAAAAATCGCTAATAATTTAATTCTGTTTATCATTGCAATAAAGAGTTTCATTAAAAATTACAGAAACATTTTCGTTTAAAAATTAGAAGCAAAAATGTGTCATATATGCCTGCCTAATTAGGGCTATTTATACCTAGGAATATAAACTGTGAACTTAGGGGAAGGTATTCCGTCACTCTAAACCTCAAATCGGGCAACCTGATCCAGCATAATGATCATACAGATGCGTTGATCTAACATGCTACATAAGGCCATCGCAGACTGGAATCTCAAATTCAAAAAAAATTTGGTTTGTGCGCCTAGTTAAACTTCGAGTGGGCTTTTGATGATCCAGCCTAATACTTCCAGATCCCAGATCAGTTTTCATATTTTTATTGAATCAGCAGTAGCGTCTTTAGTGAACTGGTGATACTTTTTATGAGAATAAGCAACAACATGGTATTTTGGGTGAAATATCGGGGATGAAATTGTTAAAAGTCGATCAAGACCGAAAGGGTCAACCATTTAGATGCCCTCGCATGGATTCTAGGCGTACATTGGCAGATAGGCTGGACAAGGATGGAGGAAGAGTAGTAGCGTTGGGTACATGACATACAGTCCTTCCGGCAATCTGGATTCGTACCAGATGAAAGCAGGGAACGGATTTGCATCCGTTTTGCAAACTCAGTTGGTCTTGTTCGAGTTCGAGTGCGTAAAGTCAGTAATAGGTACTGAGGAGCAGTAAGGGGCCTTAGAAAACCCCGGCTCTTTGTTCAA
>NW_016165143.1:0-28708 GCF_001687245.7 Rhagoletis zephyria | reverse complement strand
TTTGATTTTCTCTTATTTGATTTATGTGCATAGAATTGTTATTTATGAACTATGCGTTCGTTCATCATAAACACACTTGTTGTATTAGTTGACATCAGTGGCAGTGATAAACAAAGTGTTTAAGTATGTGCATACATACATACATATGAGACATTCCTTTTCATATCGGACACCAAATTCGGTGCAAAACTTTAGATTGGCTTCAAATTTTTTTATGGGTTCTATACACAAAATAAGGTAAGACGTGTTCGGAGAATNTTTGTTAAATATTGATAAATTTTTGATTTTCTCTTATTTGATTTATGTGCATAGAATTGTTATTTATGAATTATGCGTTCGTTCATCATAAACACACTTGTTGTATTAGTTGACATCAGTGGCAGTGATAAACAAAATGTTTAAGTATGTACATACATACATACATACATATGAGACATTCTTTTTCATATCGGACACCAAATTCGGGGCAAGATTGGCTTCAAATTTTTTTATGGGTTCTATACACAAAATAAGGTAAGACGTGTTCGGAGAATTTTTTTTCGCTTTTTTCTTTAGAGATATGATCTGTCAAAGTTTGCATTTTTTCACGATTCTAACTACTCGTGTTCTGCTTCGAATCGTAATATCTCGGGTTCTGCTCATCGTAGAACTTCATCTTAATGCCATTTTAAAGATAAGGAAACGGGCTTAATATTCCTATACGTAAGATGGTCAAGATTGTCCTAAAACTAACTTATCTATTAACAGTTGAACATTTTGTAGTTGATTTGCTTAGTGAGGACCAGTGAATTAGGGATTTAAAATCATGCCATCGTAATCCTTGTTTAATTCTCTATAAAAAGCGTGGTTCAAAAGAATGGGGGTTTTTCATGAACTATTTTTTAAATATTTTTCTTTATGACGAGATGGTTTATTTTATGAGAATCAACAATTATTTGTAATTTTTTTTGAAAACTTATGTTAAGATATATTTGGTAAGGTGTTAAACATCGGGATTTTGCAAAACGTAAAATTTTGTTGCGGAGTCCGATAGAATACCTATCCAGATATAATATTTGTATGGCAAGAAAAGAAGAAAAAAATCCCCTAAAAAAAAGAATGGCTCATATTTACATATATACGTGTTTATTAAAACTAGCTCTAAACGCAGTGCAAAGTGCTTCCGTTTCCTTTGTTTTCAAGAAAAAATTAATAAATAAAAGCGTTGTAACAAGAAAGGTGAAGAAAGATATAATTGTGCCGAAAGNTTTTTTTCGCTTTTTTCTTTAGAGATATGATCTGTCAAAGTTTGCATTTTGTCGCGATTCTAACTAATCATGTTCTCCTTCAAATCGTTATATCTCGGGTTCTGCTCATCGTAGGACTTCATCTTAACTTCGTTTTAAAGCTAAAGAAACGGGCTTAATATTCCGATACGTAAGATGGTCAAGATTGTCCTAAAACTAACTTATCTATTAACAGTTGAACATTTTGAAGTTGATTTGCATAGTGAAGACCAGTGAATTAGGGATTTAAAATCATGCCATCGTAATCCTTGTTTAATTCTCTATAAAAAGCGCGGTTCAAAAGAATGGGGGTTTTTCATGAACTATTTTTAAAAATTTTTCTTTATGACGAGATGGTTTATTTTGTGGGAATCAACAATTATTTGTAATTTTTTTTGAAAACTTATGTTAAAATATATTTGGTAAGGTGTTAAACATCGGGTTTTTGCAAAACGTAAAATTTTGTTGCGGATTCCGAGAGAATACCTATCCAGATATAATATTTGTATGGCAAGAAAAGAAGAAAAAAATCCCCAAAAAAAAAGAATGGCTCATATTTACATATATACGTGTTTATTAAAATTAACTCTAAACGCAGTGCAAAGTGCTTCCGCTTCCTTTGTTTTCAAGAAAAAATTAATAAATAAAAGCGTTGTAACAAGAAAGGTGAAGAGAGATATAATTGTGCCGAAAAAGGATAATCACACGGTCCACAGTTCTTTTTGTACGTGCGAAAGAAATACATCAACTTTTCGGAACCGTAAACAAGAACATTAAAATTAGTTTAAAGAACCCTACTGATCGATGCACAAATGGAGAAAAAGAGAAATGTGTAAATTCATTCGAATGCACTGTGCCGAATATGACACCTACCACCTATGTAGCAATAATTATTTATTCAAAAAACATAAAATTGTAACGAAGGCGCTAAATTAGATTTGAAGGTAAAAGAAAGCAACCAATTAGTAGGTATTAAGCGAAATAGAAAAAAGGATTGTACATACTAAGTTTCGTGTTATTTTGTACTGCTATTTTCGATCATCGATGATCTTCACTTCATACTAGTATCACCTTTTCTCAGATCTTTAACTAACCGCAAAACCATTAGGAGCGCCACTTTAGTTGCGCAGGAAATTAAAATTACGGTTTTACTGCAGTTTGTTGTCTGTAGACGTTAGTAAATTTTCACTAGTTCGTCATTTTCATGGATGTGTGAGAAAATCGTACGAAAGGCGGCGCAATTACAATTATTGCTCAGCCGAGCAAAGCAAAGCAATAAAAATAAAACAAACGGACAAGGTATAGCATACACATGTACATACATACATACATTAATAAAAGGTAGCAAATGACGACTGTCTGTCCAGCAGACAGGCTAGACTAAGCAGTCAAAAGGCCATGAAATGATGAGTCTAGTCATTTACAGCAATACGGCCAGCAACAGGTCATTCTTTCCCACTCTGTTCAGCTCAGCTGCAGAGCAACTTTTGCGGCAGCAGTTTATTACCCTGACAGTAGTTTCTAAATTAGCATTTTACAAACATTATTCTTAGTTTGTCTATTCTCTGGATATTCGTACATATTAACATATATTCGTTGTGGATATGAAACATTTCTATTAAGACGAAGANGCAATTACAATTATTGCTCAGCCGAGCAAAGCAAAGCAATAAAAATAAAACAAACGGACAAGGTATAGCATACACATGTACATACATACATACATTAATAAAAGGTAGCAAATGACGACTGTCTGTCCAGCAGACAGGCTAGACTAAGCAGTCAAAAGGCCATGAAATGATGAGTCTAGTCATTTACAGCAATACGGCCAGCAAGAGGTCATTCTTTCCCACTCTGTTCAGCTCAGCTGCAGAGCAAGTTTTGCGGCAGCAGTTTATTACATTGACAGTAGTTTCTAAATTAGCATTTTACAAACATTATTCTTAGTTTGCCTATTCTCTGGATATTCGTACATATTAACATATATTCGTTGTGGATATGAAACATTTCTATTAAGACGAAACAATTTGTTGACTTTCACAGGAAGAACGAAAGAAAAGTGTAGAAGACACTGATCACCGAAAGTCGTGTGTTTTACGAAAACAGTGTATAAAGGGGTCTTTATTTCTTAGACAGCTACTGTATTGTTTAAAATGTTCTTCTCACGTGCACTCTTACACTATCTCGCTATCTGCACGCCGCATCAAGTGTACTACCCTGTGTCAATATTTGTCATTGCCAGCCAAGAACGTCGCGTCGATCGCTCCTACCATTGCTAGTCATTGCCATTGTCATGGTCACGCTCTACACTTCTTTTCCAAAAGTATGATCGTTTCATGTACATACATATCGTTCTTCAGAAGTGAGACAACTCAAAATTTGGCGTTTTTGAAACTATGAAACTGTACATAGAACATTTATTTACCTTTCAGCAAAATCTGGAGAAAATTTTTGTTANTTCTTCTCACGTGCACTCTTACACTATCTCGCTATCTGCACGCCGCATCAGGTGTACTACCCTGTGTCAATATTTGTCATTGCCAGCCAAGAACGTCGCGTCGATCGCTCCTACCACGGCTAGTCATTGTCATTGTCATGGTCACGCTCTACACTTCCTTCCCAAAAGTATGATCGTTTCATGTACATATCGTTCTTCAAAAGTGAGACAACTCAAAATTTGACGTTTTTGAAACTATGAAACTGTACACAGAGCATTTATTTACCTTTCAGAAATATCTGGAGCAAATTTTTGTTGTAATTTGTTGACCTTAGAATTCTCCCTTGCCCATATGATTAGCATGTGCTAAGAAATAGTTTTTCGCATTTTCTGAAGAACGTGTCATTTTGAGTTGTGTCATCTTTGAAGATCGTGTGCGATATGTATATGTATGTAGGTATACATATGTACATAGCTGCCTGGCGTGGTAGTCAGTCTCCTAAGCTCAGTGGTGTCGTCTAGTCTGCCTCTAGCCTCTTAGCTATCTTGGTATCGGACAATTGATCGTCTCAATCACCAGGCAGGATCGCCACTCCTGCTGTGTGTGGGTGATATGGCATGAACTCGATCATCAACGAAACCGCAATGGCTAGTCATCGATCCATTAATGCTGACACAAATGTATTCGCGCTACAAGGGTAGATATATCGAGTTCTTATATGTGCACACATATTTCTAGTTTAGACTGTAAATATTTAAAATAGAAATTGGAGAACGTGGAGTGTGCTGCGTTTTTGTTCTTAGTTAAAAACACGCTACTCTCGATTGGGACACACAAAATGGGCGGATGGATAGATTTCTCTTTCTGCACACGTGCCAATGCATTGAAAATGGACTATTGCACCGCATTACCCTTAGTATGCATACATATGTACATATTGCGCCTTGAATATAATTAATTCGCTTTATTGTCCCTAATATCTCATTAGGTATATAAGAACACATACTAGTACTCCCTTTTGATCCTTTCCACAAAAGCTGACTAAGAAATGCTTCAAAATACACATGCATATACAAACATTGAAAAACTTCCAAGTAAATATGTATCAATATAAGTACATAAATACATATGTACGTGTGTTCATGTATGCTCCCAGCCATGACCTTTGCATGCATGTTCGTCCCTAATCCGGTTAGGCATCAGCAATCAGCAAACGTTGTTTATTTTGATTTCCTTTCTTTTGGAAGGCACGTCAATGCGCCTGCGCATTCAGCTGGTATACACAAGCACACATATCATGGATATGTACATTGGGGTGGTCTAAAAACAGTAAAGGCGGAATTGTAATGCTCTCACCCCCTAGGATTGTTCTCTATCGAAGAAAAAGTATACCCCTTTTTTTTTTTTTGAAATCAAAAAATATTTAGAGGTCGCTCAAAGAGGTCAAAGTTTTCCATATATTTTTTTATGGGAAAAATTAAATTTTTCGTAGAAATGGTATAGAATTCTTGAAAGTCAATATTTTTCGATCGGAAAACTCTGGTTCTCTTCAGGAGACAATAATAATACCCAATTGTTTATTTAAGCATTTTTTAATAGTAACGATTTTTTATTGGTCGCCCCATTGCGTTTTTCGATGTTTTTGTGGGTTTTTGACGGACCTATAAATTATAGTTGCAATGAAAATATGGTTAAATAAACGATTGGATCTTATAGAGTTTTCTGGTAAAATAATAATGATGAATAATAACTATTCTATATCATTTCTACGAAAAGTTGTTTTTTCTTTGGGCGCTTTGAGCGACCTCTAAATATTTTTCAAAATAAAAAAATTAGGGTATATTTTTTTTGGTATAGAACAGCCCTAGGGGGTTAGAGCATAAAAATTTCGACCTTGCTTTTTCACATGCATTTTTGGAGAACCCTAATGTGCATACATACGTATGGTCAGAACCGCCTACCTACTGTGCACATAGTAAACTAAATCTAACAACACTACACTACATACGCGCATGTGTAAGCGATTTGACAAAAGGCTGCGCTGAAAAAAGGTTTTGTTCAAATACAAATACACACAAATCTGAATATAATTTTCGGTACTACTTGTGCATATGGATACACTTACTTAGGTTATATGGCCGATCCAGATGCACGTGCGAGTTTAATGGTTTGTCGCTGCTGTGGAGTTACCAGACTGATTGATGGTTTTTTTTTTTTTAAACACTATTAAGATTCAAGCACGCCAGTGGTTTCTATTCGGTGGCTGCCGCCAATTACTTAGAAAAGCCAAGTTCTTCTTCATCTGCTCTTTCTACCGCCGACCAGGCCTGCTTCTTCCTCTGACAACTCGCTGAACTCGAGCTGTTTCTGCACTACTTCTAGTTCATCTTCTTTCGCTTCGCCAACGCGCAAATGCCCGCAAATCTTCTGCAGAATCTTGACCGCCTCATCGGATATTGTCATTATCTTTGCCTCTGCGCCATACACCAGCACAGGAATGACAAGTATCTTCTAAAGTGTGATTTTTCATTCGTCGAAAGAGAACTTTATTTCTCAATCGCCTTTTCAGTCCAAAGTAACACTTTTTCGCAAGAGTGATTCTCCCTTGGATTATAGGTCATCTACTTTTTCGAAAATATAGCTCTCAGTAAGAAAAAACACTCCGAAGGTGCTTGCATGGCTTTCGTTCACCTTCAGACCCATTCGAGTCACTTCCGCATTCAACTTGCAGTATTAATTTGCTCAGAGCAACGTGATTGCGATATTCACATTCCCACTTTTGACGGAGTTTTATCTATCCAATTAAGTATCTGTCAATATTCATTCTACAATTTCCCCGTTGGCTTAGCTCATCTGGCAACATCTTACCTACAGTCAGGATGCGATTGTTCCTAAGCTCGGCTTTTAAAGTAAGTGAACGTAAATAGAATTGATGGTGAGAGTAAGAGAGGCTACTGAAATATGATTCTCAATATGCATTTTAAATAGCAGACATGCAGTAGAAAGACAAACAATTGCATTTGTTGCATTGCTCTTGTGAATATCCAAACATTTCCTTCGTTCTAGCTTAATTGCATCCGCTGTCGTTGCTATGGAAAGCGGGTGTGTTTGCGTGGCCAATCATTCGTTATGTATGTACCCTTATGTAAGCCCTGCAGCAAATCAAATTGGTTCAGAACTCCCGCCGAACTAGCTTCAAAAGGGAGGGTACTGGATCTTCATCTATCCCAAACCAACCAATGCTTTCAACTGCCTTTATTTTACATGGCGATGTCCGACGGAGTGACAATTGCCCCCTCTGCAGAACTTTTGAACTAGTTCTGAACTGGGTCCATTTTGAACAGATCTGGTAAAATACGTTTTTAGGAGAAAAAATGTCAAGAGGCGATTCATCGATTCATTTATCGTTTTGATTTACCTTTTTATACATTTCATGAGAAGACCTACTAAATATATACTTAAATGATCAGAACGGCGAGCTGAGTCGATTTAGCCATGCCCGTCTGTCCGTCTGTTTGTATGCAATCTAGTCTTTCAGTTTTCGAGATATCCGGATGAAATTTGGTAAGAGAGTGTATTTTTATAATGTATTAATCATTTATCGGAATCGAAGGAATCGGATTACTATACCATATAGCTCCCATACAACTGATTGTTCAGATATAAGATTTTTCGTTATAACTCCTCAATATAAGTAGCTAGGAACACGAAATTTTGCACTGTTATCACTCAATATCAAAAGAATACTTTCAGTGAAAGTGGCGAAGATCGGGTCGCTATAACCTATAGCCTCCATACAACTGATTGTTCAGATATGAGATTCTCTATGTACGCTGTGAATATATAAATTATTATACCCGAGAGCACTTGTGCAGTTTACTGCATTTGAAACAAGTAAGAAAGTCTAAGCGCAGTTACCCACGGACGTAAAAACGGAGAACGTGTCAGCTGGCACGATCTATCTCATGGGATCGGCGTGTTAACAAAAATTCACCACCGCATGACCGTGACGTAGGCGTTGCTTCTCTCTTTTCTATCAACAGAACACTTGATATCTTTCTACGTACTTCTACGCTACGCTACGTACACGTTCGTGGGTAATCGCTCTCTAAGAGTCGGAGGCCTTCTCGCGGAGCTACTTTCGTATTGTTCAGCTTTCACATACTAAAAGCGCAAACAGTCAACGACGTAGCATATTTAGACGTAGGTTGACGCAGAACACGATCTACCTTATGGGATTCGCTTGTTAACGAAAACTTACCTCCGCATGGCGGTGACGTTGTTGTTTCTTCTCTCTCTCTCTATCGACAGTAAATGTGATATGCTGCTACGTACGTCAACGTATGTACGTTTACGCTACGTCGTTGACTGTTTGCGCTTTAAATGTGAGAAACTTTGGAGTAGTTCAGAGATAGTTCTGCAATAAGTAGGTCGGAACTAGCGTTTTGACAGACTGTCTTAAAATTTTGCTGCAGGATATAAACAATTGCTTTGTATGGCTGCATGTCGTCCCCACGATTGTTTGTTGACGTACTTGATATTGAATCGTATTTGAGTACCCTGTAGGGAGTACCAACAGGATCTATAAAATTATTCAATTTCATAGTTATGTACATCCGAGTACATGTTTACTATAAGAGGATTCACAAGACGTCGTAATGTTTTAAGGTCGCAAAATTTTTCAACATATGATAACGGTTAAACTGTTTTTAATCTAATGAACAAAATATAATCAACTTTATTTTACCCTATGAACCCTCTAAAAGCATTTTAATCGCTATTTCACACTGAAAAATGTTGAGACTTTAAGACATTGCGACGTCGTACGTCAAGTTAAAAGTGAATAATTTTCTAGCTTTTTTTCAGTTAAATAAATTAACAGAATTAATGAATATTGAATTTTTATTTTTATGTCCTTCATGGTCTACCCCCCGGGGGCCACCGGAGACTCGACGGGGGTCCGCGGTGACGTGAAGAATATATGGGAGTCCATGAGTTGTAAATGGAGGTCCACAAAAATTGCACTTACCTTCACTTTGTGTTTTCATACGTGGGGAAGCCTCAAAGGCCACATGCAGACTAAACAGAACCGGGGGTGGTATGACAATGAGTGGGGCGAAAATTGCCGTTGGCAGAGATTTAAGCACTTGTGTCTTTTCAATGCTACAGGATAGTATGCCACCATTACCTTTGTTGAAGAGATTCTATAATGTTGGGTTCCCTGAGACTGAATGCTGATTTGATTCTATCTGGGGGATCTGATCATCCATCTGATCTGGGATCTTTTTCGACTTTAGTGGAGATAAGCTTCACTTTTCTGTAGGGGCATATGCTTCGGTCTTCCAGGCTAAGGTAATTGCAATACTCAAAGTCATGGACTACATGGTGGAACATAGGTGGAGGCGAAGGGAGGACTGCAGTGACCACCAAGCTGCACTTAAGGCATTGACCAGCCCTCTATTTAAGTACTTCCAAACTATTTCTGATCATTTGGCCAGAGTTGCCTCAGACCAGGCAATCCTCGGTCCGCACCTCCCACCTTCGGCAATCGAAGCCAAAATCAGAAAATGGGTGAATACTTCGCTCAGAAATGACTGTGAGGCATCGAGGGGATGCAGGTGGGCAAAACTCATGTTGCAGACAACTTGCTAGACTGCGGACTGGTCATTTCACGTGGCACAAATACCTGACTGTGATAGGCGTAAATTACAAGTCCATTTGCCCATCTTGCCTTAAAGAAGATGAGACGGTGGAACACTTTTTAACTAATTCAAACAAATTTTCCGGACTTTGTAGACAAAAGCGCATACCCAGAGGAAGAAGTTGTTTGCCAGCAGGACGGAGATCCAAAGGATGAAGCGAGCTCCGAGTAACATGGAAGCGATTTGGAGGCGAGTAAAATTATATTGGGGTAATATTCCAAGCGAAATCATAGAAAACTCAGTAGAGAGCATTCCTAAAATCGGGAAAATCGCTATTGAAAACAAGGGAGGCACCACAATCGTCTTGATATCAACCTCCTAAAATCTCAAAACAGAAAAGTTCAAAAAGTTTTTGGCGGTGAATCGCTGGTTTCTTTTTTAAGTTTAGTTTTTCTGTATACTAGGTTTTATTCCTAAGACAATAAGGACCAATTGCTGAAAATTTCAAAGCAATCCGCCTATTATTAAAAAAGTTATGTTACTGTAAGTAATAAACTGTCATACATGCACTCGGTTTTCATCGCCAGTGCATGTTTTGAATTAAGATATAAAGTAATAGATGGAAAAATCCCAATTATACGATATTTACCGAATGAATTGCAAATGAAAATCGGATGTTTCTTCCTTGTATTGATTATAGTTTTTAAAATTCGTTCATAACAAAATATTTTTGACTCTGTGAAAGAAAGTTTGTTATGAGAATAAACAGATTTTTTCGTTGCAATATGTTTTTTTCTTGTAAAATGTTAAAATAAAAGTTTTCCTTCTTATTTTTGAAAAAAAGTCTCGTTAATAAGACCAAAGTATTTTTACACAAAACAAAATTTATGGAACTTTTCTCTTTTTATACCCGAGCGCTCTTGTGCACAAATATGTTATTGTTACACAAATGTAGGGGCCTACCTACGCCGCCTCCTAACGGCATATGGATTTTATCAGAAGCTTTTTCATGGCAGAGATGCACTCGTAGGTTTGCCATTGCTTTCCGAGAGGTGACCGCTGTTAGAAAAAACGTTTTCTAATTAACTTCTACAAATATTTACTGTAAATTTGTAAAGGTTTCTTCTCCTTTAGTTGCTAAATATTTCCAAAAAATTACATAAAAACAACAAAAACTTTCGTGAAAAAAACTTTTGTGCTAATTTTCTGCAATACCTTTAGGATGTTTATAGAAAAACTATCTGCAAATAGAAATGCGGTTTTTAAATCGAATATCATTTGTCGGGCCCTCCCGATTCGAATTTCTGTAGATTTTTTGGTTATGGCTAACTCTACAAGAAAAACATTAAAAATGTGCACACCCTAATTACCTTTATTGAAAAAGTTTGAGTATGCAGTTTTGTGGTCCATTGAATTTTTTCGAAGAAAAATGTAATCATTTTCTCAAGTAGGGCTAAGAATTTATGAAGTTTGTGTTGAATGCTCATATATAGAAAATCCTTATCTCAAATTTTTTTTTTCAAAAGTATTTACGGTTTGCGAGCTATCTGCTAGCTTTTGGATAAACCGTCATGAAAAATTTATGTTTTAAAAATTACTTAAAATAAATGTTTGTAATTTCATTTACGGTTTGCGAGCTATCTGCTAGCTTTTGGATAAACCGTCATGAAAAATTTGTTTTAAAAATTACTTAAAATAAATGTTTGTAATTTCAGTGTTGGTCGGATCGCAGAGTTTCTCTTCGGGTTGGCCTTTGGGTGTTTTCACAAAACTATCACGAATTTCGTGCTGAAACTTGGCGGGGATATTAGGAATCGTATATATTTATATTATTTATCAGTCTTTTCCCTATATATTCGATTTATTTTTTGACAATTTCTTTCTCCATCGATTATTTTTATTTCGTTTCGAATCGATACAAAAATCGTTTTTTTTTTTTTTTCGATCTGGAAGATAACTTTCAAAAAAGGCGATCCTAAAGCGAAACTTGTTCATAAACATTTTCATTTTCCTATAGGGTATCTAAATATGCTGCACATAACACATACAACTAAAACATTTGTTCCTATAAAAATATGTATGTATTTAGTATATATGTATATGCATATCCATATATACATACATATATACGACGCTGGTATCTCTGAGTATTGCTTGTTTGCATTTTGAGTAGCTGGTTGAGTTGGTCGATTTAGTTGGAGTTTTCAGTTTCGTTTTGTCAGTTGTTGGCGGTGAAATAGTGCGCGCGCATATTTCGCCACGGAACTACAACTGCGAGAGATTCAAGTGAACGAGTGGTTTGCGCGAAAAGCTAAAATTTTCAAACTCGGGCTTTGTTTACTTTTCTATTTAAGTGATTGATATATTATATGCTATTATAAATGGCTATTATGAGAATTGGAGTTAAGAAAAGTGATTAGAAATGAAAAATGATTTTTAGGAAAAGAAAAATTCTGTAAAAAGAATAGACATCGGAAAAGTGATAGATGGAAAAGTTGTAGAAAAATTTGAGAATCGATGTAAAAAGCAATAAATATTATAAAAAATATGAATGTAAATTATAAGTTAAATCTAAATTGATTATGTTTACATTTCAATTACCAGAAACAAGAAAAAATAATAATAAAGTGATACGTGAATTATGTATACATATATGTAAATTTGTTGAACAAACTGTTTTAAAGAGCGCAAACATCAGTGAACAATAAAGTAAGTCTTGTGATTAATTGTGAAAACTGAAAATTTAGAGTATATATACATATATGTGTATGTGTCCATATGTATGTACATATATATTATAAAATTTGGTTTTTGAGTTGGTTATAGTACTTATAATAATGTATTAAGTTAAGTATGATCAAACCTAAATGTCGCTTTGGTAAATTTGTTCTCAAGAACGCTTAAAACCCCCAAACCGAAATGATAACAAACCCCTCGGGACTGTTTTCACAAGAACTAAAGCGAGAAAAAAATTACCAAGAATGTTTTCAAAGGGGATTATATAAGAACAAAGCCCCGGGGAACGTTCCCAAAGCGAACAAGATGCTTGCAATACTTTTGGGGAACATTTTTAAGATCACAAAATGGGAACAAAAGTCTCCGTAACATTCTGACAGAGAACGAAATGGGGACAAATCTTCTCTGAACTATGAAGAATGGAAGCGAGAGTACAATTTTTCTCATAGCGATCCACTGTTTTCAAATGTTTGAATATTAAAATTAATCAAAAAAATTTAGAGGTAATTATGCAAATTAGGTCAACGAAAGACTTAAGACAATAACTTTTTTTGCATAGAAGATGAAAAATTACTCCATAAATGGACTGTTCGTCCTAATGATAAACGATGTGGAAGTTAAAATGATCGATCTAATTGGTTTGGAATAAACAATCATGGTTCTTACCGACACAACTTCATGCCGCCTTGTCCTCGGGCAAAGCTCTTTTAAGCATTCTATGCATTTTGTATAGACGCTTGCAGAATAAAACCTCTCTCTGCCAATTGCTGGTATAAGCTGATCCCAGGGTCTGAAAGATGTCGGCCTGTATTATTATCAACATCTGCCTTTTAGTTAAGCTCGCTGAAAGTTGCAGTCTCATGCTTAAATGTCAAACGACCTGGTACGAAGGTCGATTCGTTATGGATATATATACATAAGTAATATATACGAGTGTAGAGATACTTAACAAGTTGAAATACAAAATTTTTTACATGCACAAATATTTATTTATAATAACTTACAATGCATATTAAATTGTCTCTTTAAATATGTTTATAAACTATCTATAGCTATTAACAACATAAACTTATTTTACACACTCTCTTTTCAGCATAACAGTCCTGGAATTCCATAAAATGTTAACAGATTTATTATTGTTGCTGTTGCTGACAGCAATGCTATGTCTGCAACAGTGGACAGTAGCTTATCGCCACAAGGCGGCCAATTACGAACTCTTGGATAACGATTCCCGCTTCATTTCATACCAAGGTAAATAAAATGTATTGCATAAAATGTTTTTGTTAATCAAAATATTTTATAAAATTCAGTGAAGAAAGCGTAAAATTGCGGAAAAGAAAAAACTAAAACGTAAATTAAGGGTTTGATTGACTTGATTAAATTTTATTTTGTATGTTTTCGTGGTATTTTACAAATTTTAAAAGAAGCCTAGCAGTATTTTCCTTAATATTTGCGCAAAGTTTGCTTAAACTCAGCTGCATTTCTTAACCACCACCATTAATATCATCGATGACAATTAAGTCTGAGGTGGATTTTTGTATGAGAATCTCATATCTGTGAAAACTGTAGATAAGCCCTCGATATAGTATGAGACCATGAGGGCCAGAATAGTCTCACTGACATTTCAAAAAAAAAAAACTGAAGTGCACCTTAAAATACATTACTAGAATCAAAGCGTTAATAGCCCGCGGCACGTCCTTTTAGTATTATTTTACTAAAATATGTAGCATTACGTACATAGGTGCCATAAACTTTTTAGTAAAAGACCGCACTTATTTTTTATAGATCGTTCTTTCTCAAAAAAATTCAAAAACCAGCGGTATATTTTAGACACTAGAAACTTCTACATTACATTGTATTAAAATTGAATGGGCTACAAAACTGCATACCCAAAATTTTTCTAATTTCTCTGAGTAAAAATAAAAAAAAATTTAAAAAAATTTTACAATTTTAAAATTTTTTGTGATTCTGTACAAAGTTACAAATGTTGTTTTTATGAATGTTAGGCTTTTATAAAAAATTAATTAACAGTAGATAAACAAAATAAAAATAGCCAAAACTTACGCAAGTTTTTTGTTTCTATTATTTTCCACCACTGAAGTACACAAAGTTATGAATCATCTCGGGCTTTCACAAGCAACTCGGATTTGATGTACAGTTTGCAATATTTGCATTCAGCAATGCATTTTTTATGTCCTTCTTATCTTAACACATGGCGCTGTGAATTTATTTCCGGCAGTTTTAATGTTTCGTCTTTAATTGCAATTCACATTTCACTCACTCTTTTATGCTACTGCATACGTAATAATCGTAGTTTATTAATGTATTTTTTTTTATAGATTTGATGTCGACTTCGAAACGTTTCAACGATCTAAATACGACTTACTATTCGCAAATGTTGTTTGATGTGGCGCGAAATCAAGTTATTGTTGGCGCACGGTAAGTGTTTTCATAAACCTGGTTGATTTGCTATTTAACAATAAGTTAAAACAACAATTGGCGCATAGAGGAAATATTGCTTTAATTTATCCGAAACACCTGTTGCTTTACCCAACAAAAGTGGGTAGGTTTTTATTTGGCCCGGTAAGGTCATTTTATACTCTTATTTGTCGTTGCCACAATGTTTTCGCAAAGGCTGGTTATAAAGATCCCACACCCGAAACGCTGTAAAGTCAATTGTCGTTGGTGGTGTGTACACATACCTTTCATTAGATATAGGACGATATCGTATATTTTGCTTAGATGCAGCTTTCATAGTGCTACCATGCTGATTAACAGCACCTGTGTAATTATACGGAAACCATACCCAGAATGACATTGAGGCAAAGTCCTTTTATAACTTCGGTAAATTGCAATAAATCAATTTCAAAGAGTTTTTCAAATCTAACTTGCCACTCCCGATAAAAACGTCAGCTTTCCTTTTAACCAATTTGCGAGAAATTATGATATGTGCCAGAAACAAAATTTTACAGTTGGGCGTTTTTCTTACTTTTAATTTTTTTTTACTTTATCCTTTACTACAAATTTATTTTATTTTATCCTTTATTACAAAATACTTTTGTATGAAACATACGATAATCTCGCCCACAAGAAAAAGTGCATTGTAGCATACGATAAAATATCCAGTAAAGTTTTGGCGTAACTACAGAGATTTTAGGCCGCTGTGGTGTAGTGGTCAGCAGTGCGTGCTACCACCCCGCAGGGCCTGGGTTCAAGCCCTGGCCAAAGCAACGTCGCAAAAGCATAGGTTTCTTCTTAACACCGCTTGCCCCTCGGCGGCAATGGCAAACCTCCGAGTGTATTTCTGCCACGAAAAACAGTTTCTCATAAAAATAAAATCGCCGTTCAGAGTCGGCGTAAAACTGTAGGTTTGTGTGACAACATCAACAAGGCGCACGCCACAAATCGAAGGAGAAGCTTGGTCAAACACTAAGCGCCAATTTATTATTATTGTTATTATATAGATTTTAGATCGTGGTGTGTAGAAGATATGTCCATCCAAAAGTCAATTTCGAAAAAATGCCATTTTCGCAAAGGGGTCGATATGCATGTATATCTATATATATTTTACTACGCTATTCTTTATAAAAAAAATTAGAATTTGTTACAGGATTTTTTTTTTTTCGTTTTTCCATATAACATTACATACACCTGTAAAATGCTTCAAATAAGTTTTGACTAGAAGAGTGTGTAAAACCCCCGATTAGCTTCTTTTAATGAGGGTCCCTCTTGTAGTGTAGTCTTGATAGTTGCTTCTGCTTAATTGAAGCCTTCTAAATTCAATGGCGCACATGACCGTTTTTTGATATTACATTAACTCTTCCATAAAATCATCGAAAACGTGGTTTTGCGTTATAACTCCTCCAGTTATGCAGGTAGGAAATACAACACTGTTTTTATTCATCAAAAACGCGGTTAACTTTGTCTTTATGATGAAGTTAGAAGCCAAACCACATATCTGAATAATCAGTTGGATGGAAGCTATTTGTTAGTGTTTTTTTTTCATACAAAAAGCGAAATTTACAAAAACATGGCGTTGACTTTTTTTATTTTTTTCGTAAAAGGTCTTCTTCCACAAAAAATTCATGATTATATGGGAAAAAGTACAAAACGCTATGAACAAAAAGAAATAATATTTATTAAAAATCAATGCTGTTATTTAGCCGCTCAAAAATTGCACTAATTTTACTAGAAAAATTTCCAAATATTCTGGTTCAAAAACTCGAAATTTAGATAAATATTTTTGGAATTTTTCTAAGTTCAGTATAAAGTTTGAAAGTGTGATTTAGATAGCTTTTGTTAAATCATGAACCATATTTTTATAAAAAAAAATATCAAAAAAATTTTAGCTTGAAAAACTTTGTAAATATTAAAATCGAATCATCACTCATCCGTTTTTGACCGCCACTTTACATAGCATATGCATATCAAATTTCGCAAAAAAGTACTTCTTATATTCTGGGACATCCTAATGTACATACATACCTTCTTGAAGCATATCTATTATCACAGCATTGTTAAGGTTTAATAAATACTTGTTTCTTTTTTTGTTTTCCAATACATAAAGCATATACATATATATTTGCTGGTTTGGTTGTAGAAGTATGCACGCATGTACATATACATATATGTTTGAGGGGAACGTAAGTACGTACACACAAGTAATGTACATATATACATACCAATGTATATATGTAAATATACATATGTAACGACCATTGGAAACCACTTGAGCCAGTTGATTAAACCGACGAAGCTCATAAGAAAGGCAAATAAACCATATCTTACTTTTTGAGACCCGGCCAGATATGAAAAACAAATAAATAAACCACGTCAAGAATTATCGCAGTAATCAAAAAGTGAAATCTGTAAATTAGTTGAAAGCGTATGTAGCAGATATGTACTTATACATAAGTTGAAGGATGAAGCTAAAACGCTGGAAAGTAAAGGCACCCAAGAAACGGGTTGGTGGGTTTTGGGGTTCGTCTTGAGAGCTCTTAAGAGTTTAACTGCGAATGAAATCATTATTCTAAAAGCATGCAATGCATACTCACTTACTGAGCTACTTAATAAATATACAAGTTCAGTTAATTTTTTCGGAATTCGAAATATTAAAAAGATGGGGCAATTGTGAAAAATCGCCCTGTCTCCATCGAAATCCAAAAACCAGAGATCGAGGAAAATGAACACAAAAATGTGAAAAAATTTCATAGAATTAATTAATTAATTTATATTAAAATTCTTTTGTAACATTTTTTATTTCTTTTTAAAGTTGAGCGTATCTTGTGTTTATAGAACTTTTTATTAAATAAGTAATTTTTAAGCAAAAAACACAACCGACTTCAATTCTCATATACAAATTTAGCAGAACCGTTAGTTTTTTCATGATCCAATGATCTGATCTAAACCAAAATAAGATACGAACCTTAAGGTACCTTCTTTCCGATAAAAAAAAATTATTAAATCGGTTCACGCGGTCCATAGTTATGCGGTGGCATACATAAAAGAAGAAAAAATACTCCGAAGAATAGATAACCCCCCCTTTTTTGAAGTCGGTTAAAAATGTTTGAGTTTTTTGTTTGTTTCATGGAAATAAAATGCAATTCAAGAAACTCCATTTTTTTTTTTATTACATACTTAGTGGACATAAAACTTGCAGAAATGTATTTTAAAAAGCGTATTATCTGAAGCAATGTGTTGTAATAATATTTACATATTTAGAAGTATAATAGGATGGATGGTCACCCTACCTACAGAAATCGAATGCTGGCCAATATCTTCGGCTATCAAAAAAAAAAAAAGCATGATACATATTTAATCTGATAATTTCAGGCAACTGAAACAGTGGTCGCTACATCAGACCAATTTAACTAGGCAGTCTTCTTTTATGAGATGATAAGCAAAGTGATTAGCAAGCCTCTGAAGCTTTTTCACACATTGGCCTATGAAAAAATATCTACAAATTAAAAAAAGTCCAATCAAATAAACCAAAACATTTCATGGAAGACAAATGCTTCATTTGTTATGAAAGTATCATAAAAGACTACTAGTAAAAAGTACGCACAAAGCAACAATAAAAAAAAAAACATAAAAATAAAAGAAATCTATTAAAAATCGTAGTTTGCCCTTTCAAGTCGATTCCAAGAAATAATTTACTATAAGGCTATGAAACTATAGTACGAGTAACTGATAGTAAAAATAATAAAAGACACAAAAATGGCGCGGAATAATGCTTTCCAATGCAGATAAGAAATCATACCAACATGTATAGGTCTACAAATACATTAGCACATATACTAAATAAGTTTATATATACTACATTTGTATATGTATATGGACGTAGTTTAAATACGCGCTTAGTTTCATATACTTTTTTACTTTACAAATACTGCTTCTGCTTTAATTTTCTTACTGCCACGGGCGTAGACCAAAGTCTTCAGCCGCTTCAATACATTGTGCTCAATTCGTCGGTACATTTATATCAGTTGCAACACATTTTTTTCAGTTTTAACTTGCTATGATACATTCACGTACTACTAGCATTGCATAGTCAGCAATCAGTCGTAACAATGTTTGTTTGTTTGTTTGGCGCATGACACATTTTTTTTATCTTAACTTGATTTGTTATAGTAAAATTTTTAATACGTCAGTATAAGTTCATAGATAGTATAACTGAGGTATAACCCGTTGCACTTAGAAGCATGAAAACATGCTAGTTTTTACTTCGATCACGGCCCTTAGTCTTTCATCCCATATTTCTGAGTGTATGCATATAGGTTACAGCGAAACCAAACTTTAATACCCGGCGCACGTATTAAATATCGATGTTTCATCTTTCAGTAAACTGCATGATAGGCAAGTGTAATTTTCCCATTGTCAAACAGTGATATGTTGAAGTAATAAGACCAAGTTTGGTAGAAATCAATAAGGCGGTTATCGATATATACTTATTTAGTCTTAAGTGGGCGGTGCCACGCCCATTTTACAAAAATCAATAATCTTGTATCTTGTTAACAGATTGTTGTAAGTTGGAGACTTTAGTTATTGTATTATCGGGGTTTTCGTATATCTCAAATTTACCGTTATATGATATAAGTGGCGGTAATTTTAGTCCGATTTCAAAAATTTTCAACATATTGCTTTTCTGCGCCAAGTTTGATAAATGTGCCGAGTTTGGTAGAGGTGGGAGCTGGGCGGAGGTGGGCTGTGCCACGCTAATTTTCCAAAAATGTCCCTTAATATCAACTAAGAGGTCATTGCATATTTCGACTAAATTAGCTTAAAAGTTACTTATTTATCGCAGTTTTCGTATTTCTGTAAATTACCATTACATGGGAGATGGACGTGGTTCTTGTCTGATTTAAGAAATTTTCAACGGGTTTCTTAATGAGGCTCTAATCAATGTTCGCACCAAGTTTGGTCGCGATTGGTGAAGGAACTACAGGTATATAGCATTTTATCATAAGTGGACGATGCCACTCCCATTTTCCAAACATTTCATAACTGTCTTATTTTATGCCAAAAACTACTTCGAAAACCAACTTTCAACAAATTTGATCAAGTATTTGTGGAAATATCGTAGTTTTTGCATATTTTGAAAATACCGTTATATGGGAGATGGGCGTGGTCAATTTTTCCTCGAGTTGTCGTGTACACGGACAGACGGACAGACATGGCTTAATCGATTTCTCTTTTCATTCTGTGCATTTATTTATACATTTGTCTATATCTATCTCGATTCGTTTTGGCTATTACCAACAACCGTTATGTGAACAAAGTTAATATACCCTTGTGCACAAGTGCGCGCGGGCATAAAAACTGCATGAGAATCTTCCTAAAATTGTTTGGAATCATAAATCGTTTTAAACGTACCGACGCAGTTTTTTGATCCAGATCATTTAATCATCTAGCCGTAGTTATTGTAAAATATGTCACCCATTTTCTTAATGACAAAAATTAGTTAGAAGTTGTACGATATCCAGTCAACGTATGGCTCTGAATTCAACTAAAGAATTTTGGTTAGAGTAAAAAAATCTATGAATCGTTTCAGGAAACAAAATCTCTTTTGATGACCCATTCTAATGTTCATGTCGAATTTTTCGTATTTGTATTTTGCTTTTACTGCCCGCGTCTTATTCTGCCGTAATCTTTCAGGTGGCCTCAACCCATAATTTAGTATGTATTACAATTGAAAAGACGTCTGATTACAAAATTTCCAATTTAATATTTTTTATGATAAGCACCATTTTTAGGGCAGCACTTTAGATTCATAGATAACTGATTGTTTTTGTTAATTAATAGATTAGAGTTTGTGATAAGGTTTGAATAACATAGTACGCTTACACAGAACATGATTTTTGTAAGAATGCCCAAACTGTGAATGCATTTAATTAAAGTTGAAGCGCTCTATGACTATTAATAAAAAGGTAAAATGAATAAAAATTAGAGAAGTATAAAATTTATTTTGATGTAAATTTAGTAGCATTATAAAAAAAAAATGTATGATACTCGAAAAATAACTGTCTCTTAAGTTGACGTTTATAAATAAGATAATTTTGAACCTCGTAAAGGCTTCATTAATCCTAAAGCCGCACTGTGAATACTAAAAATTCCAGCAAGTTTTTTATACGCCATTAAAAGTATCAAATATTGACACAGTGTCACCCCAGTGAGCTCCATTAAACAATTTCCACTTTCAGCGTTGCAAATATGTACTGGCATAAGTGAATTAAGTGACCACTTTCATGGTAAGTATGTACTTTTTTTCAATATGTACCTACTTACATAAATTATGGCCGCCCTTGTGCGCTTTGCAAGGAATACGTGTATAGTGCAAATATATCAAATTACCAATAACTCTGTAACTCAAAACAAGTTCAGTACTAAATATTGCATCGCTGTAAGACCACTACGTGTCAGGCCAAGATATCTAGTAGATAGCATTGTTTTGCCGAAAGTTAATTATTTCGACGCTATGTGTCACTTTCTTTGTGCTACATAAAAACATACATACATATATTTGTATGTATGTATATTGCGTGTGACAAATAATAAAATTTATGTAATAATTTTGTATGTTTAAAATACACACTTACTTATGCACGCCCTACTTGTAAGCGTTTAATGCCCTTTGTACCGAAGCAATAAGGAAATTCGATCCTTTGACAGCCGCTAATAATGCACCCTGACTATAGCTTATCGTATTTAAAGAAGACCTTTAAAATATATGACATTCGAGTGCTACTCATTCAGCACATACTCATATGACCTGGGTTCCCTACTCAACACGAACATTCAAAGGGCATTCGCTGTGGTCAGGCTCATATTTTATCCCCTAATGCGATTGGTTTTTTCGTTTATCAATTGGTGTAGGTTCGTTTTTTTTGCTTTTCACTTTTGTTTATTGAACTCTTTGTGTATGTATGTACATACTAAATATTTCCTTATAAGTATGTACATATGTATGTATGTATGTATATCGTTAATATTTCTTAAATTCGTTGCGGTTTGCCTTCTGCTTGGCATTTTAATGGTTCAATGCTTTCCAAAGTCGTCATAAATATAATATGCATATATTTTGTGTTTATCAACTGGAGGAGTTGGAAAAGTTTCGTATGTCAGATAAGAAGTAGAATACAAAAAAACTTTATGTTTTGATGTGAATAATTATGATAGATATCTACCGAAACGGTCTGCGGCCCAATGTCGGTTTGGAATTAGGTTGGGTTAGCTTGGCTGATCCGCACAATCTCACATAGATAACTAGTTCGCCCTTAATGTTACCAAGAGCACAAAGACCTAGGCTTTAATTAGACAGAATGCATCGTTAGAGAGTTTTAGAAATGTGCTAGTACTTCAGCGCGTTATTTTCTTCAATGAGGGGAAGAAAGCAAAGCCAAGGTACATAGTAGTAGTAGTCACGATCTTTCAAAATCTGAACAGTGACACAGAAGAGTTATCTTCTTCACACGCCTTGCGTTCTTCACTCCACGTCAGTTCTAACTGTAACACATCAGATGGTGGGATAAAGTGTCCCCACTAGTATTTTGCAATCCAACTCTGGAAGTGCTGATTATATATGGCGATTTTTGCACTAGTGGTCTTGGCTGTCCTGCTAGATGTTAACGGTTCTCACAGGGATCTCAATGCTGCCCTTACGTATTTTTGTGATACGTAGAAGTTTATCATACTTCCGAATGCTTAGTTTACCTCGATTTTGTCTAACATAAAGTAAATTGCGACTTGTTTGTTAACGCATCGGCTCTAGTATAGTCTTGCATTGTCTTAGCATAAAGCGAGTTTGTCATTAGAGCCGTTACAGACTTAATGGCTACTTGTCTGTCGATGAAAATATTTACACATGATACAGATTAAAAATATTTATGCTGCATCAGTTGCAGCTTAGATTACGGCCTTGAAAATGCTGCACCAGACCGAAAGCTTACATATGTGAATATCTGCTCAAGCCCAAGCTCGGNAAAAAAAACTATTTGGAATTTTGCAACAAAATTTACACAGTGTACTTTTTGACTACAAAACTCGGCGCTGCCTGAATATCATTAAAAAATATTAATCTTGGTAAATTCGAGGCCCACTTGAGGAAGCCTTACCCATGTACGAAATTGTCGTCACAACTTGTGAGAACGTGACAAAGGCCACATATCGCAGCGATAATTGCACTTTCCTAAACAGTAGCTCCAACAGAATTTACTAATTTTTTTGCTGACGACTGCTATTTACATTCTAGGCAGTTGTGCTTTTAAATAAGCAAAACCAAATTAAAAAGTATATGCCAACTTTTTACTAACATATGTTCGTCCACATGTATGTACATAAGTCAATGCAAATGTATCGCTGTCAATTCAACACCCGGACGGAGTAGACTTTATGGCTGCAAAAAATCCGCTGACTCCACCGATTTCAGCCAACTGCTGATTGTGCAAAGTCATGAAGTGATGTTTCGTATGAGTGTGACGATCACATGCCCATTTTACTGATAAACTGATGTACATTAGGCTTGCTCACAAAAAAAAAAAAAACGGAACTCAACTGCCTTAAAAGCTTACTTGGAGAGCAGATATGTATTACGATTCCGATAAAGTATGATATATCGTTGAAAGGTTTGTATATCCCTTAAAGTCAATTTTACTGAAAATTATCTTTTTCGAACAGTAGAATCAAACTATGTACTTAGTTTCTATCCGACTAAATTAAATTTTGGTCATCATAAACGTTTTTCAATGGTCTTGAAACAGTGTGGCCCACTTCATAGGCAGGCGTACCAATGCTTTAAAAAGCTGTCTGCGTAATTTATATACGGCTGGCCCAACATACAAGTTTTAGCTGGCCAACACTGCTCTAAAGAGATATGTATATATATTAGGGTGAACCTTAAACTTTCGGAAGCAAATTATAACATCACTTTTTATTCAGATTTTTTAGAAAAATAGTAAGAATGCGGTTTTATAACCCACTCGATTTTAGTATAGGAAGTCCAGTTTTAAGTTCCTAGAAAATCGCGTTGATTTTTGGCAATTTATTTCACGCAGCTTCTTTCATACAAAGTATGTTCCACACTATTGAGCTCAGACTCGAACTCACTCACTGTTGCACCTAGTAGAGATATCACAGTAAATTTTGGTTCCCGATTGGAGACGGTTAAGGCGTGAAGTACAGGGATAAAAGTTTAGATTACCCTATGAAGACGTCTTAACCGACTCTAGTGGGGACCAAAATTTCTATGTGATATCTTCACCTAAGTAAGTATCGATTTTGGTATTAAATGAAAAGATATATCTTTAATTTTTTAAGTTCCAGAGGCACTTGGCCTTTGATCCCTTTGCGACACACCTTAACCGACTCCAAATCGGTACGAAATTTTATATTTGATGTCTGTGACCGTGGTATAATATACATAAAATAAAATAAAAATTACTTTTTCAACGAAGAAAATCTCACTCTTAAAATCGTAAAACTTATAGAAGAAAGCGCATTTTAGGGGGTAGTTACAAAATTGTTTCTTGTATGGCGAGTGACCTGGTCTAACGTACATACATACATGCATATTATCATGTAGTGATTTTATATGTATGTATGCGAGCTCATAGACTTACAAAGGAGTGCAGCCATCATAATTTTTTTACTGTATTTACTATTTACTTATTATTATTGCTCTTTACAATTTGCCGCGTAATATGCAAAATTGGCGTGATAGACAAAAAATCATATCAGCGACGGGCTTAAGTGCCTAAGAATATACACACATAAGTATGCTGGGTATTTTGGAAAGTTCTTGAGGAACTCGAAAAATATTACTAATTATTTGGACTTGTTTGCAAATTTTATATCCGGCCATGTTTTGCCACTGCACTGCAATAATAAAAAATGTTGTTCGAAATTACAGTGGAACGATTTCGGGGTTTTGTTAAGAGCCTTTAGCCGAGCCTTGTCTAAACTGTAGTATTCATGCATGAAGACAAACTCTTCATTATAGCTTCACCTCATTGCAATTCTCTTACAGTGGGTTAATATTTGCACTTTTTCCTCATGATCTTGAACATAGTTAGACAATATAATATAAAAACATCCAATCGTGAATTAAGATACTTTTGAAGAACTGACGCACTCTCGTATTATCATTTTTTCATCTTCGATGACGTCTACATAGTATATAGAAATCACGTGAACGTGTAAGCCCCTAAGTATAGGTTTATGACGCAGCGCATTCTCGCGCGATGCTTATTCGCTGGGTCAGAAACCTAGCCCAAGATTTCTTGAACTTCAGTAATAAACTTAAAACACTTTTGTACTTTTTGCATGGCTCAATCGTAGATTTTTCAAACTTTCAATTGATCATAGGGCTTCCATTCCTAAGATAATTTGGCATCGAAAATGTGTAAGGCAGGGTATTTTGGTAAAATAGGCTATGTTTTCAAGAAGCCGGGCAATGCAACAAACTGCCGCTGACTCTCAGAGTCAAAGACCGCCTTTCATTGAAATTTTATAAAACCGCTGCAACTTTCAGCGGCTACAAAATCAGATAAAACTGTGGATGTGACATATTTTTTTTATTAAAATCTTTTGAATGATCCAATGTTTAAGCTGTGTTATTGGGTCATTTAAGTATGTATCAATATGCGCTTGAGATTTTCACAACTAAGGCGAAATCAAGGCAATGTTCACTGAATAGCAAATTAATTGAATTGATTTCGTATTTCATTGCTATTTGCATAACCACAAACGCTTACGCGGGCACAATTACACTCGTCCGATTGGTTTGTTGATTTAACAAATTTATTTCTCAAATTATTTACCCATTAAGGAAGTATGTTTTCACATACGTACATATGTATGTATATTTATGTATGTAAATATATACATACATAAATAGATATGTAAACAATCCTTCAAATGAATAGTTCTGTAAATGTGCAAAACTTTACTCTTGATTGCATGTTTTACTTTATTTACGAACAGATATGTATGTATATCGATAAATAGTTATAACACAATTATAATAATTGAAAATACACATTTTCATTGCAAAGCACCACGCCTCATAGGGTTCAGTGCCGTAAGCATTTATTACATACATACATACATACATATATGTATATTAGGGCGGATAAATTTGTACGGATCGATTTTTTTCTACATCGTTCCTAGCATAATGGGATCCTTCATAAAATTTTAAGAAACACATTCCTCCAGACCATAGCTCTAAAGTCAATTTCGAGCCTGCGCAATTTTAAAAGAATATATCTTATACATATATAAATATGAATTGCTAAACTCGAAAACGGCTTGACCGATTTGAATATATATATTTTTTTTTGTTTTTTATAATATCCGGATGGTTTAAACCAGAAAAAAAATTAGAGAGTTGCCAGTTGTTTAATAATTTCAGTATAAATAAATTAATGAGATAAATTAGATTGTCAAAAGAAAGACGTTTTGAAGGCATACAAGCAAACATATTTTTGAGGGAGCTGCCACCTGTTTCAAATTTTAGTTAAGTTAAATTGGTAAATTAAATACCGCAATATGGGTATCAAATTAAATAGGTTTAAGAAAGATTACTGCTGAAAATATTTTTGAGGCGGGTTGCCACCAATTTGTGCCAATACTTTTGTTCGTCAATGTAAGTAAATAAAACTTTAACTTTAAAATCTCCAAAAACTACAAAATTTACAATATTTCAGAATTTTTTTTCGAATCATAATTTTTTTTATGATTAACAATGTATTTATACTTATGTTGGTTTTAGATCCTTTTTACTTTCAACACGAAATATCTTTTTTCTACATTCTATATTGTCATAGCCATAACTCCCTCTCTATTTTTATGAATCACTCGTCGAGAAACACTAGCTAATAATTGAACATGTCTTTCTGTTCCTTGAATATGTGATGGAATTCTCGGATCTATAAGTGGTAAATCATCATGTTCTAGGTAGTCCAACAAATATTCGTAAGGAATATTTTGAGTAAATGGCGGTTCAAATATGTTTTCATCGTTACATAGATTTATCACAATATTGTATTCTGTACAATTGAAATTGATTTCCGGCTTTTTGTGCTCCTTAAGAACTACAAAACAATTAAAACATATTTTAAAACATACTTGTAATGCATATGCAAAAATGAACGGTAAGTTCTAGCTACTTAAAGCTTACATTTTGTTATACTAAAATTGAATGGACTACAAAACTGCATATTTAGAAAGTTTCTAAGAAACCTAATTAAAATGCTCAGAATTCTGATAAAGCTTTGTCGAATTTTCCTTATATACGTACCTACCTACAAAGTTGCAAATTTTGACATACATAGTTTTTGGTTAGATAACGAGCACAATTTCATAACAAAATAATAAACTTTGAACAAAAATGTATCTTCCCTATTTTTATTTTCGCTATTGTAATAATTATAAACTAGTGAACCCGCATGGCGTTAAAACGCCCAGAATTGAATTTGCAAAACTTTAAAAATATTCAAAATGTTAGTCAGAGTTAAAAGAGATCCGAGTGCCATATTTCATCAAAACTGTGCAGCTGTTTCTGAGTGAAGAGCAGTCTCGCATAGTGCATGTTTTTATTTTCATCAAATCTCAGATCACCCTATACCGATGAAAAATGTTCTTAATTAAAAGAATAAAACTATATCACACATCTACGGGCTAAGTTCTTTAATTTGACCTCGCATTTTTTTAATTCCTTTTCAAAAGTATTCTCAAACTAGATGGTGTGTTTCGATCCTATTCTCGCGGGTCTTTTCCAAGAATTGGCGTATTGTGAATACGTGGTCTATGGTGGATTTGCCAGGCCTAAAGCCACACTGATAAGGTCCAATCAGTTCGTTGACGGTGGGCTTCAGTCTTTCACACAATACGCTCGATAAGACCTTATAACCTATGCTTAGAAGGCTGAGTCCGCGGTAGTTGGCGCTAATGGCGGGATTGCCTTTCTTGTTGATTGGGCAGAGCACACTTAAATTCCAGTCGTCGGGCATGCGTTCATCTGACCATATTCTGCATAAGAGTTGATGCATGCATCTTATTAACTCCTCGCCACCGTACTTCAATAGCTCCGCTGGCAGGCTGTCAGCTCCAGCAACTCTGTTGTTTTTCAGCCGTGTAATTGCTATTCGTACCTCGTCATAGTCAGGTGGTGCAGCATCGACTCCATCGTCATCGTTCGCTCCATAATTTAAGTACATTCTGGACATCGGTCACTAGGTCGCCATTTTTGTTCTTATAGGAGTTCGCCTTGGCCTTGAAACCTTCCGTAAGTCGCCTAACCCTCTGGTAAAATTTTCGGGCGTTTTTCCTGCCGGCTAGCATTTCAATGAAAATGAATTAAATAAATATCTGCACTTTTTCCGAACTAATTATTTTCTTTATTTTCAATTCTGACCCCGTATCGCCGCTGCTTATTCACCTGTTGAGTTAGTTCCATTTTTGATAAGTGTTTAACAAATATACTTTTGTTTACGTTCCGCTATCAAATGTGTGATAAAAATACTTGCAAATAACTGCAATTAAATTAATAAGAATATATGTGAACACCTTAATTTGTACTCCATACGAGTACATACGAGGACGGGTTGATGAGTCAATTTTTTTATTTTCTTTTTTTACAAAAAAAAGTCGGTACCTTCCTTTATCGCGTCATATTTTATTCTGCCTTTTTTTCAATTTTATTTTCTCCCTCCAAATAAAAGCTTCCTCAATGTATTTTCCCTTGATCGCCCAGCAATTTCTTCACCTCTGGTAAAAGATAATATTCGAACGAGGCTAACAGCCCTATTCGCGTGTTGTCATAGTCGTCAATTGTCACAGTTCGATTGTCATTATCGTGTCCTCACCACACAGGAGCAGCTGCAGTTTTGTAAAGACCATCCCAACTGCAAACGTGTAAAAACTGTATAAAAAACTGTTGTCTCGGAGGTCCCTTAGAAGTCTTGTTCTCTGTATAACTTCTTCTTGCTCCACAATAATAGCCGCGTACATAATAATTATTTGGAGCTTCCAAATTGGCCTCTGCATACCTAAATGTGACAATTGATTATAAAAATGACAATAGTTATAGCTAGTGGTGGCAAACTATCGATAGTGGAAACAACTACTGTCG
>NW_016165142.1:28146-28711 GCF_001687245.7 Rhagoletis zephyria | reverse complement strand
TTGTTAAAACAAGTTAAGTTTTCGCTAGTGAGTTGGTACACATATTTTTATTTTTTATTATATTGTATTATGTTGTAATTTTTTCGTTACTCAATTGCCAAAATAAAGTTTAATCTAATCCATCACAAACCGGATTGTATTAATTGCTGTTTCGCGCAACCAAAGCGCGAACCACCCCCCTGCAGCGCCTAGCAGCCACGAATACATACGGGGGACCGGGCAACCTTTCGATGCCCTGGGCGGACCGCACTAACGATCAGTTGTCCGTAGGTCACCAATCTGGACCGCCAGCACCGCTGCCGCCCTAAGGCTGAGATCGCTACCGAGGACCGCCCGCAAGCTTTACCGAGGACTGCTATTGGTACTCGCTGTCAGCCAGGGCCGCCACAATAATCATCGCCACCGCTAGGGCCCGTACCGCTGCTTTTATCACAGGGACCGCTACTACTGCTGCCACCCCAAGGCCGACACCTCTACCGAGGACCGCCCGAAAGCAACACAAGGAAACGCGATTCGTACTCACTGTCGTCCAGGGCCGCCGCAATAATCATCACCACCGCTAGGG
>NW_016165142.1:12996-27367 GCF_001687245.7 Rhagoletis zephyria | reverse complement strand
GGGAGGTTTAAAAATGCAGTAGCTATTTTTGGCACCGGGGGACAAAAGTCCATTAAAATATATTATATTTCCCACTGACTCATAGGCAATATATTGGCCGCTTTATGAAAAATTCCATGAGTTTGCTGAACTTTAGGGCCCTTGAGACACGTCTTTCCGTTATCCGATTTTAAAAATTTTTCGCAGCTCACGTTCTTAAGACCAAATGAACACTTCTGGGGGGAAGTCTTACTTTGTAGGAGAAAGCTGTAAAATAAGGCGCAGGTTTCTGCACATGCATGATGATATTCATTGAATTATTTTGCAAAACTATAACTAAATAGGGGAGCGAAGGGTATTATGGACCACATAAGGAAAAATTTCTGTAGAAAAAACAGAAATCTGAATTTTTGCTAATTTTTAATGGAGAGNGAGGTTTAAAAATGCAGTAGCTATTTTTGGCACCGGGGGACAAAAATCCATTAAAATATATTATATTTCCCACTGACTCATAGGCAATATATTGGCCGCTTTGTGAAAAATTCCATGAGTTTGCTGAACTTTAGGGCCCTTGAGACACGTCCTTCCGTTATCCGATTTTGAAAATTTTTCGCAGAACACGTTCTTAAGACCAAATGAACACTTCTGGGGGGAAGTCTTACTTTGTAGGACAAAGCTGTAAAATAAGGCGCAGGTTTCTGCACATGCATGATGATATTCATTGAATTATTTTGCAAAACTATAATTAAATAGGGGAGCGAAGGGTATTATGGACCACATAAGGAAAAATTTCTGCAGAAAAAACAGAAATCTGAATTTTTGCTAATTTTTAATGGAGAGCACAGCGCAACAAAAATAAAAAAAAAAATTTAGTACGGCAAATGCTAAAACTAATTTTTTTTTGTGCTGTTTATGAATTCGTAATCATAAAGTTTCCATCAGCTCCAGATTTTGAAACAAAACGAGGTCAAAGTGTCAAAAAATCGCGGTTTTTGCAATATTTTAGAAGTTCTAGCAAAGAAATAAAAGGTGATAGAACCTTCCCGGTTTTAATTAAACCTAGATCTCTCGACTACTATGTATCTCTGAAAAGAGATCTTAAATAATTGCTATCTTAAAATATTGTTTACCATTATTATCATAAAGCTAAATGATGGCCGGATATGTACATACATACATATGTATCATACATAATGCATGTATGTATGTACTTACCCTGCAGGGAAACCGCGGACTGGAGAATCAATTTTCTAGTTCCGTACTAGNTAAAAAAATTTGGTACGGCAAATGCTAAAACTAAATTTTTTTTGTGCTGTTTATGAATTCGTAATCATAAAGTTTCCATCAGCCCCAGATTTTGAAACAAAACGAGGTCAAAGTGTCAAAAATCGCGGTTTTTGCAATATTTTAGAAGTTCTAGCAAAGAAATAAAAGGTGATAGAACCTTCCCGGTTTTAATTAAACCTAGATCTCTCGACTACTATGTATCTCTGAAAAGAGATCTTAAATAATTGCTATCTTAAAATATTTTTTACCATTATTATCATAAAGCTAAATGATGGCCGGATATGTACATACATACATATGTATCATACATAATGCATATATGTATGTACTTACCCTGCAGGGAAACCGCGGACTGGAGAATCAATTTTCTAGTTCCGTACTAGGTCTTTATCGCCAAAAAGGAACTAGTCCGATAGGAACTAGATCCCCACCAGTCCAAAATCGGCGAAAAGTGGTACTTTTAAAAAACAATTTTTTTTAAGTTTCTTTCACTAGAAATCTATATCTAAAGTGACGAATTTAGAAATGGTTCGGAACTATAGAAAAAGGGATGCAGAACGAACTAGATCTTATTTGTCGAATTTAGAACTAGTTCGGAACTATCGAAAAAGGGATGCAGCGGGGGGCTTGTTTACACATATGTATGGTGTTCGGCGGCTTTTTCGTTCAAATACGCTTCTATTCTGGACTTCGCAGATGCTTTTTCATAGCTTGGTAATACAAAAGCAAAATTTGTGTTAACATTTCAATATCTTGGGATCGTCTGGAATCTATCCAATTTGCCAAACGACGTCGTAACGACGACGTTTCCGACTCGTTTTGGTGAACAATTTGTTCGCCGGTGACGGTCGCAAACGACTCGCCGTCGGATGAAAAGCACACTTCGCCGGCGGGCCGCAAAAACTACTCGCCGGAGAGTCGCAAAAACGACTTACCGGCGGGTCGCAAACCGACTTGCCGGCGGGTCGCAAAAACGACTTACCGGCGGGTCGCAAAAACGACTCGCCGGCGGGTCACAAAAACGACTCCCCTGCAGCCCGCAAGAACGATATACCAGCGAACTGCTAGAAAATTAAAAACAATTTTTTTAGTTTAAAATAGTTTAATTTAATTCATTGAATTTTTTTCAAAGNCCGACTTGCCGGCGGGTCGCAAAAACGACTTACCGGCGGGTCGCAAAAACGACTCGCCGGCGGGTCACAAAAACGACTCCCCTGCAGCCCGCAAGAACGATATACCAGCGAACTGCTAGAAAATTAAAAACAATTTTTTTAGTTTAAAATAGTTTAATTTAATTCATTGAATTTTTTTCAAAGTTTTTTAAATATACATAAATACTTAAATATTAATTAAAAGAAAAATAAGGAAAACATTCAGTTATAAAACACAAACAAAAATTTTTATATATTTTAATATATTACTACACCCTGGGTCAAAAATATTGGCAATTTTTAACAATTGAGTTTTTTGTTACTACATTTTAGTTATGTTTAAAATTAATTAAAATTGGCTTCATTTTTTAACAAGGACCATGTAGTTCAAACTTAAAGCAATGTGCAGTATACATAGATACATACTTTCTTAAAAATTTTAAGCTATTTAATCTGCATTTAAGAAACATATAGGAAGCAGTTTAATAGTCCATAAAATGTTAGTATAATAGAACACAGGTTTGAAGTAACACAAAACTCACATTGATTTTTGGTGTTATTTTTTTGCGGTACTGCGCATTTTCATCCATATGAATTTTATGACAGAAAATTCATGCTTTGAGGCACTTCAACCTTGTATTATATTATACATACCAAACTTCAATGGACTTTAAAACTGCTTCATATGTGTTTCTTTAATGCAGAATAAAAAGCTTAAAATTTGTATAAAAGCTTGTTAATTTTTTTTATATGCACATACATGCATATGTGTATTGCGCAATTTTTGAATTTTGAACTATATGGTCCTTGTTAAAACATAAACCCAATTTTTATAAAGATAACTAAAATGAAGTAACAAAAAAATAAATTGTTGAAACTTATCAATATGACAGATAGTATATTTATGCAGACGACTGTGAAACATTTCTTTTATTCCGTTTTGAGATCCTGTCTCCAGCNAATTTTTGCTGGAACGCTTCTGAAATAATATTAAAAGTATATTAATCATTTTTGAGAGCTGGACATCAACAATTAAAGCGTACTTCTAATTGCCGCTGTTGTGATGAGATGCCGCTAATTTTCTCCATTTGGAGTCCCTTCTGTCACCTGAAAAAGACTTCCGTGCCAAAAGAACTTTTTACACTGCTGGAAAATGTAAATAAGGATTACAATTTAAACACTAATTAATCCGACTAAAGTAAAATCTGTGGAAAATTAACAATAAAATACTTTTTTCGCAAAATCTATAAAGGACCCTTTTATTTCTCAAACAAACCTGGGTAACAGTTGTTCGTCGCCACGCTGTAAAGTAAAAGTACAGTTTTCTACCAAATAAAAAAAAAAAACTTATTCCCACAAATTTTATTTTTTATTAATAAGGCCAATGAGTGAACTTTACCTTTATAAAAAAACATTTTATATGAAAAATATTATGAATACTGAAAAAAAGTTGTAGGTGGCTTAATTTTCTGAGCACCAGTGTACATTGTGATTCCATATTCTGTTATGATAAAAAATTGTCATAATAAAAACGGTTTACTATCCAAATGAATGACTTTTATTTATGCTTAGATATATTAAAATTTGGGCGTGCAACTAGTCCAACCTAGACCGAAGGTTCCTCAAAAACTTTTAGGTTCGAAGAAACGGATTCGTTTCGAGTTCACCAAAACGACTTACCACCGCCATGTGAGCCAGCACGTCGTAACGACGTCGTTCGAGACACGCTTCACGCACGTCGAACCTTCACAACGACGTCGTAACGGCTTCACCCAACGACTTCACCAGAGCGACGTCGTTTCGAGTTCACCAAAACGACTTCACCAGGGCGACGTCGTAACGACGTCGTGTCGAGTTCACCGAAACGACTTCACCAGGGCGACGTCGTAACGACGTCGTTTCGGGTTCACCAAAACGACTTCGCCAGAGCGACATCGTAACGACGTCGTCTTCGCCCTGTGACAAATTGGGTAAGAAATAACAGCGAGCACCTCTGCAAACTCAGCTACAGCTAAAGGTATGTAAACGTACATTTCTTACAATCATTCAAACAAATTTAATTTCAAATTGAAAACACATTTCTTTCAAAATAACTTAAAATCGCACACACGGAAGAACCAAAAAGATTGAAAAATCATGACTCTTTCGTCGCGAACCAGTACTGGGTCTAAATGTACTAGAAGCGCACCAGTTCAGAACTAGAGATTTTCCCCACAGGGTATTTATGTAAGTGAACGGTTCTCGAGTTTGTCTGTACACACATGTGTAGGTAAGTATGTATAGTATATGTACTTACAAATTACATACATATGTTGAAACAACGTTGCTGCTGTTGTTGATATTTTGAATAAATTTTAATTGAACTCCCACAATGAAACTGTATACTTAACTTGCTACTTCGTGCAATGAGCTGACGATCACCGAATTCGCGGGGCGGCCGATTTTATGTTAAGTCATTCGTAACTACCAAGAGTATCATTTTTACCTCCCTTATATTAGCTCGGGATGTAACTATGTAATATTGATGCGCCTAAAAGATTCAGCGATTTCTATTCTCAACGTACACCNATGAAACTGTATACTTAACTTGCTACTTCGTGCAATGAGCTGACGATCAACGAATTCGCGGGGCGGCCGATTTTATGTTAAGTCATTCGTAACTACCAAGAATATCATTTTTACCTCCCTTATATTAGCTCGGGATGTAACTATGTAATATTGATGCGCCTAAAAGATTCAGCGATTTCTATTCTCAACTTACACCCCTGATGGCAGTATGATTTTATAATTTTATTATCTAGAGTATTCAGCATATTAGAGGTATTATCTGAGTCNTGGAAATTATAATAGCGAGGTTTTAGTTTTTTAAACTATAATTTTATTATCTAGAGTATTCAGCATATTAGAGGTATTATCTGAGTCTTACACGGTTTACACGGTTTGCACGGTTTGCAAAGCTGTCCCATACGAAAACCGTGTTTTACTGTGTGCAATCTGTGCACCATGCAAGCGCTTTCATAATATAGAAAGTTCAGAATATAGAAAGATTTTACACTGTGTTATTAGTGGGCATGAAACTACTTGAAATACTGTTACGTTACCCACCAAACCCTAAAAATCGAAAGAATTTTGTATAGCGCATGCAAGTGAACTACTCATGTCTGTATGNGTTTTACTGTGTGCAATCTGTGCACCATGCAAGCGCTTTCATAATATAGAAAGTTCAGAATATAGAAAGATTTTACACTGTGTTATTAGTGGGCATGAAACTACTTGAAATACTGTTACGTTACCCACCAAACCCTAAAAATCTAAAGAATTTTGTATAGCGCATGCAAGTGAACTACTCATGTCTGTATGTTTTTTTTCAGAGGAGGAAGTATCGAAAGCCTAACCCCGTCAGTGTGAGACTTTAACCCACTAAACCTCCTACCGTCTATGTACTGATTCCCCTGGTACCACCGTTAAGTATTTCGTCGGGAGGCGGTTTGAGCACTAAGCTCTACTACGTCTGTTACTGCTCATGTTATTCCACTCTTTGCCTTGGTTGGTGTTAACCTATCCACCTTTTTTGTCTTGTACCACTAAGAAGTTGGTTTCTACGTCTAGTAGTGTCCGGATCACAGTATATACAGTAATAAACCTTTTTGAGTACTCCTCGGGGGTAAAATCTGATCAGGGTTGATAATGAGAAGGAGCATGAAGTTTGCCGATTTNCAGTATATACAGTAATAAACCTTTTTGAGTACTCCTCGGGGGTAAAATCTGATCAGGGTTGATAATGAGAAGGAGCATGAATTTTGCCGATTCAGAGTTGCATACAAATTTACTGTGGTATGAAAGGGAGCAACAACCGTACTATGGCAGACTGGCACAGGTAATTTTGTAAACAAACACTTTTCTTATAATTATAAGAGATAATAGCTATTTATTTTGCAATATTCCGATATCCAGCGTGTAACCAGAGGCAGTGGCATGTGAGTCTCACTAAAATCTACTCTATCATGTTGGAGCAGCTCCGGGTAATGAACCATAGAATGTGCTGGCTGAACTTATGACCACCATAACCTTCGGACTCTGCAAGCAAATGCGTGTCCTGAGTTTATACGGTAGCCATTCATAGCAATTACTATTGTATGTGTGTATGATTCATATTTGTGTCATTCTATACTTTGATGTTGAGTATTTTTGAGGAGCTCCGGGTAATGGTCGCTCAAACTTGGTTGTGTTTAATGAGCTCTCGGGGCGGATGCACTGGCAGGCTTTGGAGTCTCTATAACTATACAAACCTTTTTTTTGTTTTGGAATAAAGGCTTAAATATATTCGTAAATTTAGAATTTTCCTTGATAAATTCACAAAATTCACGTTTTTCATAAAAATACAATCTTACAATGGATATTTTATTGATTTTAAACTTACATTTATGAAAACTCCATTCAGTGCTATAATTACGATTTGAGTTTCTAGTTTAAAGAAAGACAAGCAATAGTTATGTACTTTACTATTGATACTATTCTTAATTAAGCATTGATATTATATTTAACCTACATCTTGTTCATAAATAGCACAATTATATATATTTTAGACTCGAAAAGAACTTTTTCTAATCATGAGGTGAAATTCCCCACAGTAAGTGTTGCCGTGCGCGCAAAACGAAAACGCTGCACACAACCCAAAAGTACTTCTNCTTTACTATTGATACTATTCTTAATTAAGCATTGATATTATATTTAACCTACATCTTGTTCATAAATAGCACAATTATATATATTTTAGACTCGAAAAGAACTTTTTCTAATCATGAGGTGAAATTCCCCACAGTAAGTGTTGCCGTGCGCGCAAAACGAAAACGCTGCACACAACCCAAAAGTACTCCTCGGGGACCAATTGATGAAAAACTANGTGGCCCTGTAGGCGGCATCTTTTTTCTCTGCAGCTTCCTGACACTCCTCATCGTACCAGTTGTTCTTTCGGGCTCGCTGAAATCCGACTACTTCTTCGGCGGCGGTACTTAATGAGCGGGAAATGTGCATATGCCTGCGTGAGTATAAATATCTACATATGTATAATATAAATACAAAAATGTGTACATTTAAAAGTACAATAACGACAACGGGAATAATAGATAAATAAAAATAACAAAACAGACAACAAAAACAACGCCAGCAAACCAAACTGCCATCATAGCCCATGACCACTCAAAATTCGCAATTGAATGTGAACATAAATAAATAATTGAAATCACAGTTAGACAAACAAGAGAACACAAATATACAGAGTAGACGGAGCAGATTGGCGCACAAGGGTTTGGGCGCGATTAGCCAGTTCACTAATTGGATCGAGTTAAGGAATTTTCAAGTAATTTTTATACCTATATACATACGTACCTGTGGACATTTTACAAAACAACTTATGTCTGTCTTTCACGGACATACAAAAAAGAAGCATATGTCGACAAAATATATTTTACCGTCAATGAGAAAAATTTTGCAATTCGAAAGAAATGTTAAATTATTTCATCGCTATTCACAACCTTTAAAAATGTTTCTGTTGGCAATAACTACATGTTTTAATGTAAATAAAATTGATTGCTCTAACGGTAAAAAGAGCTTTGCCGACATATGCTATTTTCTTTGTACGTGAAAGGTAGACTTAAGTTGTTTTGCCAAATGTCCACAGATCTGTACTTTCCTATTATGTACATACCCAGTGGACCCACGATGTAGAGAATAAAGGTGGCGCCCATCTCGGTAGAGTGGAATGCTTCAGTGAATTTGACAGAATCGCTGTTTTTATGGCGTCACACCAGTGTGCGGACTATACCACTTTTGTGGTAGATCTACCACTTTTTTTGCTAAATTGCGTTTCTGCCACATCTACCACCGTAATAAAGCGTTCTCATTGAGCCTTTAACTCGAGTTCAGCGTTTTGAGTTTATGAACAACTGTCAAGTGTTCACATTGGGGTGTTAGAGTTTAGAGAGTGTCTTAGAGTTTAATTTGACATTTTTTGTTTACTTTTTCTTATTCTCATTTAGTCTGTTCCCGTACAATAGGATCTAACACACACATATTAGTCTAGAACAGGCCTTCCCAAAGTGGGTGACGCGGCACCCTGGGCTCGACACCCCAGCGAGCGTATGCCTGAGGTGCCGATAGTGGCTAGAGTAAAATTCTTTAGACTTTCCATACACAACGCAAGCGGTTTGATTAAACTTCCACATGGTNGGGTGACGCGGCACCCTGGGCTCGACACCCCAGCGAGCGTATGCCTGAGGTGCCGATAGTGGCTAGAGTAAAATTCTTTAGACTTTCCATACACAACGCAAGCGGTTTGATCAAACTTCCACATGGTGGCCAGAAAATCAAAAAATTTTTATTTTTATTAAAATTACCTTCAGCGGCTCGTCAAACCCCATACACAACACAAATAGCTTGCAGTAAAGAGATATTCCGCTCTTAAGCGTAGTTCCCCAGTACGTTGTGTCAACGTAAAATTTAATCAGAAAATTTTCAGAAAAATAGCCGAAAACGTACCCTTTTCACAACCACTTACGCTACTTTACTAGACCTAATCCGCGTTTCATCCACTTTTCTTCCCGTTTTCGGATTAATTTTTGGATATTTTGCTGGCTGGGCTGTTCTCGTAACAAGCGCAGCAGCTTCGCGCACGTGTATACATTACTTATTCTTTGAAACCTCACGTCGAAGTTAACACTAAGAAAATTGATAACACCCCGGTTTCACTAGCAATTTCCATATAAAATTAAAAAAATTCAAATCATTTGCCACTTAAATTGCTTTCGTGAAATTGGCTGTAAAAATTATTTTCTTAGCGTTAACGCGCATTACCAGCGTTAACTTGGAAGTTTTAGAAAAAACCACTGTCGAATATTTTTCCGATATTGACTCTGAGGATGGCTTCAGCTGGACAACAGACCCGTTTTCATGTGGCCCGAAAAGTAAACCTACTGAGATGACCAATTAAGCTTTTGAAAACCTTCTGGACATCAGTGAAGACAGCACTGTGATTATTAAANGGGCTCGACACCCCAGCGAGCGTATGCCTGAGGTGCCGATAGTGGCTAGAGTAAAATTCTTTAGACTTTCCATACACAACGCAAGCGGTTTGATCAAACTTCCACATGGTGGCCAGAAAATCAAAAAATTTTTATTTTTATTAAAATTACCTTCAGCGGCTCGTCAAACCCCATACACAACACAAATAGCTTGCAGTAAAGAGATATTCCGCTCTTAAGCGTAGTTCCCCAGTACGTTGTGTCAACGTAAAATTTAATCAGAAAATTTTCAGAAAAATAGCCGAAAACGTACCCTTTTCACAACCACTTACGCTACTTTACTAGACCTAATCCGCGTTTCATCCACTTTTCTTCCCGTTTTCGGATTAATTTTTGGATATTTTGCTGGCTGGGCTGTTCTCGTAACAAGCGCAGCAGCTTCGCGCACGTGTATACATTACTTATTCTTTGGAACCTCACGTCGAAGTTAACACTAAGAAAATTGATAACACCCCGGTTTCACTAGCAATTTCCATATAAAATTAAAAAAATTCAAATCATTTGCCACTTAAATTGCTTTCGTGAAATTGGCTGTAAAAATTATTTTCTTAGCGTTAACGCGCATTACCAGCGTTAACTTGGAAGTTTTAGAAAAAACCACTGTCGAATATTTTTCCGATATTGACTCTGAGGATGGCTTCAGCTGGACAACAGACCCGTTTTCATGTGGCCCGAAAAGTAAACCTACTGAGATGACCAATTAAGCTTTTGAAAACCTTCTGGACATCAGTGAAGACAGCACTGTGATTATTAAATACATACTACGAAGGGAGCCAAGAGAGTTCTGGATGCAAGTGTATGCAGAAAACACTACTGTTGGCAAGATTGCATTAAAAATACTAGTGACTTTTAGGCCCTTGTTATGAGTTGCATTCGATTTTCGATCTTCGCTGGTTATGGTTATTTTTACTTTAGTGACAAACACGGTCAACTGCAACTTCAGCTTGCACTTTAATTTGATATATAGCTACGGTGACCATTCGTACCGATTATGAAGGGACAGTACCGATTATGAAAAAATTGTCCCGCTGAAAATTTTCTAAAAGTCGGGACGTATAAGTGTACCGATTAAGTCCCGATTTTCAGTGTTTTATTTATTAATTTTATAAGAGTCCCTGTACTATGGACCAAATAGAATTTTGCGTACAAACGTGGCAGCACTTTCGTTATAACAAAGGACATATAATATAAGGGAGCCATAAACATAGTCAGCATCCCTATTTTCTATGATCTTTGGTTATGTTTTATTCTGTCATACTGGTACTTTCGCTATATTGCAGCCTATAATTCTTGTATAATTTTTTTAAGCTTTTTATAATTATTATTAAGTTATTTTATGAAACGATTATAACTTAAATTTAGTGAAATTATCAAAAATACTATATACTATTTCGCACCATGTACAAATTTATTTATCTTCGGCGGACGTAATATTACAACCTGGACCAGAGTAGAGAAGTTAACATCACGTCCACTATGAATAACATGGCGACCCGGAACAGAGCAGAGGGGTTAACATTACGACCACTTTGAATAACATGAAGTTGACATCTCGCCACAAACACACATCGTGATCAGCAATCTGTATGCTTATTTGCATTACGAAAAACAAACTCATACCTTATTTTGGAGAAACGTTGCTCAAGTAAATATTTGCAAAAAATATGAATGTGCGTTGTAGTAGGGGAACCCACGATGCTAAATCGGGATTTACTCGAGCGTCGTTTTGACCTATTGGATTTTGGAGATTAGATGATAGAAAGAAAAAAAGCTCATGTGATATTTCACCCTTTCAGCGGTGGGTGGAGGATATACAGTAGCGGGGCCGAAAATCCGCTCCTTTATAATTTTGATTGGTAATAGCAAAAATATGGTTCATTATGCTCTAAAAAATGTCTGTGTGAAGTGTGAAATTTTTTTGTCAATATCTTAGGCTCGTTCAAGCCCATAAAAGTTCAAGTACTAAAAAAAATTTTTTCTTAGCTAACTTCGATTCTCTACAAAAATTACCATATACAGAATTATGTAGGACTAATACTTTAGAAGATTATTGCAATTTTAGTAAAAAAATGTGTTAATTAATTTATTTATTAATTTTTATTATTTGAGCATATTGAACTTTAATGGACTTGGGCGAGCCTAGGATATTGACCAAAAAATTCCAAATTACCCACAGATTTTTCTTAAAGCATAAAANCTAGGATATTGACCAAAAAATTCCAAATTACCCACAGATTTTTCTTAAAGTATAAANACTTTAATGGACTTGGGCGAGCCTAGGATATTGACCAAAAAATTCCAAATTACCCACAGATTTTTCTTAAAGCATAAAAAACCATATTTTTGCTATTACCAATCAAAATTCTAAAAAATCGGATTTTCGGCCCACGCTAATCTACAGGCACGGCTATCCTTAGCTATGAGGTGCCATATTGAGGTTAAAAATGTGCCAAATAGAAAAATAAAAGAGCCAAAAATGGTGCCATCCTTTTTAATCCTTCCCATTTAGCAATAAAATAAGAACCACATTTCTAAAACAAAAGTGCAATGCCAAAATAAGATAAACCATTTGAATTATCTTTAGAAATTAGAAAATTTTGGTGGAGAAAAAGAAGTATACACAAGGGATTTCACCAAAATGTACTGAAATATTACTGTTTTTGAAAAGTGTCATTTTGGCACTAAGTGCCAAATTGAAAAGTTAAGTGCCATTTGATGTAAGATAGGGCCAAAAATGGCATGGTTTGAGCCAAGTTGGCAGCCCTGTCAACAGGCTTCCAAAAAGTAAAAAAAAAACACAGTTACACTGATTTACTCGAGCGCGTCAGATATTGATAGTGAATAAATCAAACTTGTTTTTGATGACGGAGATATGCTAATATGCCGGTTTGCGCGGTGGGAGTGGGCGTACGGCAGGATCAGAAATGGGTGAAAAAAGAATTTACTCGAGCGCGTCAGATATCCACAAGGGATGTTAAGTGCTATAGATTCAAATTGGTTCTATAGTCGACATTCGTCATCTGTGCACTGTTTATTCTGTGGCCCATGCTACTTCAAGCTTGCGCTTTATTATACTTAAATTTAATGGGCTACAAAACTGCATGCTCAAAACAATTCTAGAAAAGTTTATTAAAATATTTTAAGTTTTGATCAACATTTATTAAAATTCGTCGGATTGTTATATATGTTCTACAAAGTTTGAAATATTGATTTACGTGTTTTTTTAGAGTTATATTTAAAAAAATAATAATAAACATATTTTAAATAAAGGAAAGTAGCCTAAACTTGGTAAAACGTACTTTCCACATTTGTGTATATTCGCGCCACCGCATATCTTATGTGTATACATTTTTACGACCATTTTTCAAGTTGTTTTCTCTTTATTTTGCTTTAAATAAAACTGTTTCTAATATTTTTATTGAGCTTTGAACCACGATTATTTTATTAGGAAAAATGGAGAAAGCAAATGGAGGAGATCACCACATCTCCTCATCAGACTTCTTTTTTCTAGATTTCAGCAGGGATCGAATCCGCGTCATCGATGTGCAAAGTCAGAAGCGTTAACCACTGAGCTATGCACACCCTGTAAACAAAAAAAATTTCAGGTAAAAGGGTCACNGCGTGGCGGCGAAACAGGACGTCCTGCAACGGTAGATGTTGAAGCTGTGTTAGAGGAAGTGGGACTAGGTCCATCGACTTCAGTGAGAATGATGGAAAGACGGACGGGAATACCAAAAACTACAGTTCACAAAGCTTTAAAAACCATCGATTTCATCCCTACCACATTCAACGTGTTCAGGCTCTACAGGATAGAGATTACCTATCGAGGGTTAGATTTTGCCGTGAAATGTTGCGAATACATGAATCAGACCCCAACTTTTTTAATAAAATTATTTGGAGCGATGAATCATCATGCAAATAATTAAAAATAATTTACATAACATTCACAGTTGGCAGATAGACAATCCTCACGAGNAAGACCATCGATTTCATCCCTACCACATTCAACGTGTTCAGGCTCTACAACATAGAGATTACCTATCGAGGGTTAGATTTTGCCGTGAAATGTTGCGAATGCATGCATCAGACCCCAACTTTTTTAATAAAATAATTTGGAGCGATGAATCATCATGCAAACGTGATGGTTATTTTAATTTACATAACCTTCACAGTTGGCAGATATACAATCCTCACGAAATGAGAGAAGATCGTTCGCAGTACCGGTACAAAATAAATTTATGGTGCGGTATTTTTAATTATCAGATATTGGGACCTGTGGAACTGCCTCCAACGCTCAACTCTCACAGTCATTTAGAGTTACTTCAGGAACGGCTTCCAACTCTTTTAGAAGATGTACCCTAGTAGCCTGCGGCGAAGACTATGGCAGCAAAGTGACGGATGCCCTGCTCACTACGGGCGTGAAGTAAGAGCTCATTTAGACGAAACTTATCCTCGCCGATGGATTGGACGATACGGGCCAATCACGTGGCCCGCTCGATCGCCAGACCTGAATCCATTAGATTTTTTCTACTGGGGCTGTCTTAAGGACAAAATTTATTCAAAAACAATTCAAAACGAAGAGCATTTGCGGGAACAAATAAATGGAGCTGCTGCTGAGATAGCCCAATTGAGTTTAAGATCTCTAAAGCGTCTTTTCTTAAAAAGTGCCGAGCTTGTATTAGAGTAGAAGGTCGCCAATTTGAGCATATTTTATCAATAAATGAATACATTTTTCTTCAAACAACTCATGCATATTTTATTCCACGAGAACCCATCCTTCACAAAAAATATTGATAGATATAGCCCTTGTTATAGACTCTAGTCCGAATTCTGGTAAGTAACATAAAACAATGTCAGGAGCAGTTAATAATGTAC
>NW_016165142.1:0-6459 GCF_001687245.7 Rhagoletis zephyria | reverse complement strand
GTAAAGTGCAATCTTGCATCTTAAACGAAAATATTTAAATAGCAAAATAACTTCAAGAGCGTGCGTAAAAAGAGTTATAAAAATCAGCGCGATTAATTATATTAATTATATTATATTATTGGGCTAAGAACTGCATTACTTATAAACTCTGATTTAAAATATTGAAGTTTTTGTAAGAGTTTCTAGAATTCTTCAAAATTTCCAACACAGTTAGAAACGTGAATTTATATTGTTTACGTTATAATACTTATGAGCCATCCTTAAATAAAAAAAATTTACTAAAAAATAGTTAGCATGAAAACCATTGTGAATATTTAAAATTCTATATATTCTTAATTCGATGCCGGGAGTCTATATGTTACCTTTCAATAATTTAATACAATTTAACGCTGAGTTATCACAAAAAAGCATTCAATATACCGCCGTTTTTCTCATGCTCCACACGACTTAGCTAAGATTTTTAATTACAAGTAACACGGAAATACACGTTATACGTAGCAAATATAAATTATTTTTAAGAATAACGGTTTTAGAAACTGAAGGAATACCTGACACTTTATGTTCCTAATTTTAAAGCACAATTTGCTTCAAAAAGTAAATTAGTGCAAAACAAATAGCTATTTAAAAATAAAATGAAGTATTTTTTATTTACAAAATTGTATGCGTGCTTATTTAAAGAAAAGGCTCTATACCATACTTCTTTGGGCCTGCTCAAAACTAACCACATTTTTTCTAGTTCGGAGGTAGCCCTTTTTGAACTTTCTACGAACTCTTTTTATATGAACTGCCTCAGAACCATCTAACCTGAGTCAGCTCAGAACAAGTTCAAAAGTTCTGCGGAGGGCGACAATGTCACTTCGTAGGACATCGGCATGATTAAAAAAGACAGTTGAAGTGTACTAATTTTGGATGATGAAGAACCAGTACCGTCCCCTTTCAGGTTAGCTCAGCGCAAGTTCTGAACCAGTTTGACTTGCTAGAGGGTATTTACCCAGATGGCAAAACGGGTAATTACCGTTTTCTATCATGGAAAGGTTGATGATTACGATTGAATGAATCCTAATGTAAGTGAATGGGTAATGTGTAGGCGAAGATTTGAATTGAGGTGACAACAAGCAAATCAAAAATCTTAACAAGAACTTGGGCAAGCCTTTTTCCGTGTTTTTTCAACGGTAGCTGTAGCGACAGGCGACGCATTACTTTCGTAGGGCATGGACTGTGTTTAGATTTCTGCAACGATGTAACGTGTGGAGTATAGGAGTGGTACATGAATTTATAGCTTATCATACATTACCTTTTCCCACTGGGTATACATGTATATACACACATGCATACACAATGTGAAGCTTTGATTGTCGTCGAGTTCCGACACGTGACAACACCGCCGCCGCCGCCTTCGTGCTGTGCAACCCATTCTTCAATTACCCTTTCACAGCTTATCGTCGGCATTATCGTAATCGCATCCTAATTGCAAGAAAATTACTCCCACGTGTTTGTGTAACCTGATCATCAAAGCGCATTTTTGAACACCATCGGAGGCAACAACCAACCGGTTAAATGACGTAGTGAAGCATGGATGAACGGTCAGGAGAATGTTCGTTACTTGTTGGAGGTTAAAAGTACAATACTCTCCGACTTCGAAGAGAAACTGAATACATATGTACATGTATTTACATTAGACTGCATCAGCAAAAAAGTTGCAGTTTTTTCACCGGAATTATAAAACTTATTATACTTGAAGACCTCTCCCAAAATATTTTGGAAAAATATAACGATTTCAAAATACCTCCAAAAATGGACGTTTTTATGAATACAAATGGTTTCTTAAAGAATTTTTTACTTTAATTCTCCTCAGATGGCAAAAGGTATCAGTGGAAAGGTATTTTTCATCCCTTTTACTTGGCAAAAAAAAATCATTCACGTCACTTTTTTTTTTTCAAATATCAACATATCATAATTCAACTTGGATTGATGTTCGTTCATCTTACCTTTTTCTTTCCTGCTTTGGATGAGCAAAGAAATAAAAAGGGTGAGATAATAATTTTCCAATGATACCTCATAAGTCTAAATCGGTAAAGATTTGGCCGAGTTACTATAACAAAATAATATGCATTTTTTACACAAAGAAAAATATCGTCGTTTAAAGTACGAAACCGCGTATCGTCATTCTGCCAAACCGCGTAACTGACATTGGCTGCCAAAAATTGGATTTGCTCACACAAGCTCTTGGCTCAATCTTTATCTATTCGTCCTGAAATATACTAGCCAGAAATGCGATTGCTTTATAAAAAAGATAACCATTTTGAAATATGAGCGTTCTTACGCTCTAGAAAATAATTTCTACAACTTCACATACGCGGTTTTGCATTTTGCTGATACGCGGTTTTGCATTTTGTTGATACGCGGTTTTGCACTTTAAATGACGATATCCAGAACTTACTAAAATGTCTCTTCAACACAATATCCCACACTACCCGACTGCCTTTTTTAGGCACACTTTACGAATGCTTAACCTGGGAAGACCTCCTCTTGATGTCCCAACAAGGTGGAATTCCACGTACAATATGTTGGAAAAGCTTTTGCGATACCCACGCATGTCTGTAGAAGCTCTTTAAACGCCTTTTTCTAAAGGAGAGTGGGGCACAATAAACGAAATAATAACGGCGCTGAAACCCTGTAGGGAAAAGACGAACTAGTGAACCAAATTTACCAGTCCGATAGTAAATAGTCCCGAACCAGTCCAAAAGCAGTGAAATGTGGTACTTTCACTAAACTATTTTATTTCAAATTTTAAAAGCAGGGAAGGTAATCATTATGAGTAAAATAATTTAAAGCAGCATTTAATCATTATTTTATGAATTATTATTGAGTTTTATTTTTTCGCTCAAACGGAAATAATTATTATTTGNTTTTTTCGCGCAGAGATTATCATTAATTTTGAGTTTTATTTTTCCACTTAAAAATAAAGATAATTTATAAAATTGAAAAGGCCATACAGACGCAACCTACTTTTTACTTTTTACCTGAAAAGTTTGGGTCTTATTACGCTTATAAGAATGCGGCTACCTCTCAAAAGGATACGTCGGTAATCACGCTGGTATAGTTTTTGAGTTGCTTAATAATCATTATACTTAGTGATTCCATAAACAAAGGCCAAGATCCTGAAGGACAATTGAGAAAGGCAATGCAGTTGCAGAAAAAGAGGCATTTAAAAAAAAAGTGTCAAAATAATTACCACTTTCTCACTAAATTTATTTAAAAATGCAAGCCACCAGAGCTACCTTTTTTTTAAGAAAAGACATATTAATTTTAATACAGTCAGTCAATAAAGTTTAGGTACAACGAATTTTTTACAATACGGGCAACTATTTTTTAAATATTTTAGTTTTCGGTAATTTTTTATAAAATCCCCAAAAATCAGAGTTCCAAACCTTGTGCAAAATTTAAGAAAATTCTGCAAAATTTCATTAAAATAGTTCACTTTCTATTTGCGTTCTCTAGAAAAGGTTGAGTTTGCAGTTTTTTAGCCCATTCAAATTTAGTATAATGAAGTGCAAGTATGAGGAAGCTAGGACTTACCAAACAACAACAAAAAATTGCTAAATATCAATGGTAAGTGGGCTAAAAACCTGCGTACTTAACTTTTTTCTAAAGAGTGTAAATTGCGATATTTGGATGGAAATTTGCGGAGTTTTCTTTAATTTTGCATAAGGTTTGGAACTCTGGCTTTTGGGGTTTTTGGTGTAGAACTAACCATATTTTTATAAAAAAATTAGGGAAAAATTAATTATTTAAACAATAGTTGCCGGTATTGTAAAAACTTCGATGTACCTAAACTTTATTGACTGACTCTATATCTTATTTACTAAAAAAACAATATGCTTAAATTTAGACAAGTAAGACAAAGTGAACTAATATTTTTACTTTTAAGCAGAACGCACTTTTGTTTTTTACTTACTACTTAAGTTTAATACTACTACTACTACTAAAGTGGTTTATAAATTTTTAATAAATGCGTTTAAACATTTGTGATGGTATTGTCCCTCCTTCAACCGATCATATTTAATATAAAAGGGAAATGTTTCGACAAGCCTGATTAGAAATGTAGATCTAAGGTGATGAATTTATAACGGGTTGGGAACTATAAAAAATGGATGCAGATCGAACTAGATCTCATCTGTCGAATTAGGAACTGGTTTGGAACTATAGAAAAAGGGATGCAAAACGAACTAGATCTTATCTGTCGAATTTAGAACTGGTTCGGAACTAGCGCCAAAGGGATGCAACGGGGGACAATTGACACTTCCTAGGACATCGCAATGTTAAATTCGCCAGTCGCTAGCATGCAAAAGAGAATTAACGCGTACTAGTCATGGTTCCAAACGCACTAGAACCGAACCAGTTCCGCACTAGTTCGTTTCCTACAGGGAACCAGTGTTTCATTTAACTCTCCAACTGCAAGAGAAACAGTTACTTTTAGGAGACTTTAATTAATCGTTCTTAAATTTAAGTGACTTTGAAGGCTGAAATGACGACCTCCGAAATGACTGATATGTACGGTGACCATAAATTTATTTTGAAAATGCAGGACAATTTTTCAAAAAATTTACCTACATATAATTACGTAGTATAAAAATAACAAAAATATATTACATCGTACTAATACATTTGAATATCGCACCCTTTTTTGATTTTATGCCATACAAAGCATGCTTGACAAAATTTTTATATGGAAGAAAATGCGCAGCACCGTCAAGAAAAAAAAAATATCGCCCCTATGTTTATTATTTTTTTTTTAATTTTCAAAATGGGATTTTTAAAATGGGATGTAGACGTCGAATATGCTATATTTTTATAAAAAGTTAATGAATATTAAACAAACCAAAAGAAAACTGTACCTACTAAGTATTAAAAAGATGGGCTATTCAAATAACGAAGAGTGTATATTTCTTAATTATTAATCCAATTTTAAACTTTAAACATAAGTCACATTTGCTTCATTGGTATTAAACTTTTAGTAATGAATATTTACAAAATTATTATAAGGCATATTACATATTACTTTACACGAACTATGAACCTTTGTAAAGCAAATTTTTTAGGCATAATTTGGGTCGTTGGACACGAAAAAAATACCCATGGTTTCAAATAAATGTTTTCGAGATTTGTTCGAAAAACTTATTTTTAGTACCTTTTCAGTTATTCCTCAATATCTCATGAAACGACCAACAAACGAAAAAAAAAGAAAGGTATTGATGGGCTCTTTGCAAAAATATATATTTTTTGTGCTCATTGTGTTCCGTAACGTCTACATTTCTCATCAGATTTTAATTTACTGTAAAATGAAAATGATTGAAATTTCAATTTTTCGATTTTGATCGCTTGTAACACTAATAATATCATCGAAATCGGCAAAGTGATATATTTTTGTAACGAACTGTAGGTCGCTTATGTTGATTGGTTAAGTTTTTCATGAGATATTGACGAATAGGTTCGAAATGTACCGAAAACACGTTTTTCGAAAAAATTACGAAAACGCTTTTTTGAAAGGAAAATTGGCTTGGAAAATATTTTTTTTCTTAAGCGATTACCACCAAATTTGTAGAACAGTGTTATCGATATATTTGATGCTGGTCTTCAATTTCTCGTCATCCATTGTCCATAACCGTACAATATTTAGAACGCATTGACAAGTTGAACTTTCAAAACCAGCTTACCCTTATGTAGTTATCAATTAGTTATCGACACTGCTTTTATTTCGATTAGGAAAAGTTAATTTTAAAATATGGAAGAAAATGCGGGACAAAGGCAGGACACTTGGAAAAAATCAGTACATTTTGGGGGTTTTCTGTTTTGAAAAACTATGCAGGACAGACCTTTAAATAACAGTACGGTCCAGCAAAAAACAGAACGGATGGTCACCGTACTGATATGCTGCTCAGATTCATTGAAAGGAAAGAGACAGTATTGTTGGGTAGCGACATGATTATTTCAGGGATATTTTTGGATCCCCGGTTTCGCCGAACTCTTTCCGCTGATCAGAAAGATATAGCCAATCGCCATTTAAAGTCACTTGCACGTCAAATGATAGCATTGGAAAATCAGGTAAATGCTATTTGTTAAGATTTTCCCTTTAAATAAATACTAACCACTGATATTTACCTTAGAAAAGCATTGCACAAAATACGATGACGACTTATACGACTGCAGATGAATTCGAATTTCCAAGTACCTCACAAGCCAGCAGTTTGATTTTGAATGGATCTTCAAACCAAAGTTCTACGTTTTTACTGCGGGAGTCCCTAAAAGAGTTTGAGGTAGATTCTGCTTCTGAAACAAACGACGAAGTAGAGGAAATTTTGTGAGTTATTAGCGGCCTACAGCGAAATTGACACCTATAAACCCCACGGTTAGATATTGACAGTGATCTCTTAGCTTACTGGGAGTCAAAAAATACTG
>NW_016165141.1:0-28715 GCF_001687245.7 Rhagoletis zephyria | reverse complement strand
TTGTGTTACGTTTAAGAAGTTGTGCGAAGTATGCATAATCAGACCTTTAACTGAACTTAAAAGAGCTTATTTTTTTCGCATCACCCAATAGATTTCTGCACGCTAATTTCACGTATGACTACGCCCTTTTCATATCTCGTCAGGTTTGGTAGTTGTAAAGCCTTTTTTGCGTAACTTTACGACTTCCATATAAGGCATTATCCGATTTTGAAAATTTTTCGCTGTGCACATTTTTGTGATCAAATGTATCTATCGAATGCAAAATAAGGCGCACCCTAATGTGAATGCATAAAAACTGCTGAAAACAACATTTAAAATATTTTATCTTGAATTTTTATCAGAGGGCAGCTTTTATTAAAAATAAAAGGAAGCATAATAATTTCATATTTCAAAAATATTAAAAGTATTAACTGATTACGCCGTGCGTCTCAACCTCTCAATCACTAAACGTTAACCGTCCACCTTTTCCTATATAAGTCCTCGAACCCACATGCCGCTTTATTACGCAGATATACCCGTTTATCCATAAAGGGCATATTTTTTCTAACTTCATAAATCTGCTAATATTTGAGTCTGTACCTAGTTGTACATACTTATGTATCTCGCTCTGCAACGCCTCTTTTGTGTAGCTAGTGGGACGTCTCATCAGGGTCATTTATCAGCTCGTGGTACTTGCACCCGAATTGTAATTGTTGCCCTGCTTTTCTTGCAGCAAAACTTACACTTCGCTGAAAATACTGTGCTTACTCTAATTGCACACAGATTGTTGTTACATAGTTGGTTTTGCCATTTCATTTCCGGCAGCGTATATGTATGTGCGCTTCATTTCTGAACTAAGTTGCGTCGCATTGAATGAACGCTCATAAATTTTGCAACTTACTGCCACTTACCATGCGGGCGTACGTTTGCGTATGTTACTTGCCACCACAAACGCACATTGACACCAAAGAATACACAACATCGCTGAGTTTGTTCGGTGAGACGATATACATTTCTGCCACTTGCCACCTATCACCGGGGAATACCGTGGCTAACATTGTCGGAATCATGGGGCCTTTTTTGTTGCTACGTCGTTTGTGGTGTGTAAAATTTGCGCAAGGCATATGTACGTGGCAGCTATGTGCATGTATGTATGTGCTGTATGCGGCAGCTAACGCACTCCAATACTAGGTGACTTAAGAGAGTCTACAGGAAGCAAGGTTCGATTCTCCGTGCATCCGTCTGTTCGGCGCGCCGTAATGGTCGCGCAGCTGCCCGAATGCTGCTTGGCGAATGCGTCAGGTGTTCTTGCAATTATGTTCATCTTGGAAATTAAGTTTGTGCTGTACGCATTGTTGCTCACACATGTATGTATGTATGTATGTATGTATGTAGTACGTCCATACATATGTACATCTGTTCAGTGCTATATCTGTCAGAACTGCCATGACTTGTGTTTATGTGTGTTGACACCCATACATACCCATTACTCACGCAGTTCTTCATTCACCTGTGCTTGTACGCCGAAGACTTTGTCAAAATTAATTAATTTAAGTTGTTGAATGGGCAAGCGAACGAAAGTGGCAGCTGAAATTCATATAAAATGCTTGTGCTCAGCAGAAATAGTTATTTCATACATATTTGACTGTATTTGTAGCATGTTCATATGTACATATGTACTGTATTAGGGCGGTCCAATTTTTATATGAGATTTTTTCGACTATGTGCGTATAACACAGAAGGATTCTACATGTAATTCAAAGCAAATTCGCCGAAGAAGCTATGGGTCTAAAACGAATTCGGAGTTTGCCAAATTGCGAAAATAAGTTTCTTAGCAAAAAGGGTTTATTTGGTGTGAGGTATCCATTCCTGCACTTCTCTTTTCCTTAATGCTTCCACCAAAATTGATTTTAGACCCATGGTTTCTTCGGCAAATTTGCTTAGAATTACACGGAGAATTCTCGTATGCTATACACGCATAGTAAACAAAAAATTGACCCGCCCTAATGTACATATGTACGCAGAAGCCAACCACCTTTATACCTATGTGCATACATATATAAAAGATTAATTGGATAGAATTTAAATCGTAACACATTCATTCCGCTATTAAATTCAACCATATATATGTAGGTACATATATGGGAGCAGTGTAGTGCAACACCTGCTAAGTCATAACACAATTGGCCACACACGGCGTATGCGCAACGTAAGAGAATGCAAAAGGCAGTGCTAATTTTCATTTGATCGATGTAGAGTGGCGCGTTTTCTTGCTTTATATAAATCTTTTTCTCTTCTTCGCACATTGCGGAGCCAATATTCGAAATTCTACTCAACGTGTTTTAAATACATAAATATTATTACAAAGGATCAACAACAGCTGGTAATATAACAATGGCTTTTAACTCGGATTTGCTGTTGTCAATAATCAAGGTTTTCAAATGAAAATACCGAAATATAAATATGCAAACGCCACTCGTTTGTGTTAAATATGCATTAAAAATCTGCAAATTTTCCTCGTAAGAATAAAATTCGCCCTCCTTGCAATTTTACTTATTTACATTTTGTTAAAAAAAATAATAATATTTTAACACTAATTAAAAAATATTCTGGACCGGATTTTTTAAGCCAACCCACGGGCGAAATATTTACTAACACGTTAGATTTCATACAAAATAGATTTCATTTATTAAACAGATTGGTGAGGTTCGTGCCCTATTCGGATCTTCTACTTAAATATATATTTATGGTAGAGAATATTTGTAGGATAATTTGGCATTTACCATCAATTAAATACTATGCAATAATGCTTAGGTCGATTTTACTTGATGTAGAAGTAGTTCATTTGGCATAGGGGAGCTATGTATATGCCAGCATATCAAATTGTACACAAACACAAAATAACTAAACTGTTCAAGATATATTCTTAAAATCAAGCTTCAATCGCACTGCTGACTACTTCCGGAGTTGCTCATGTTTTGGCAGTAAATGCAATTGGCTCAATTGCCTTCCGGCTGTGCTTTTAGATTGAAAATTTTACAAGAAGGATTATATGTGACAGTCAAAATGGTACGAAATGGATTCAGTGAAAGATAAATCCAACGACAGTTGCGAAAATTCACCAGCAATCATATGGATTATAAGCGCTTTTTACAATGAACGCGCCATAACGTCTAGACGTAGCAGTACTCAGCTCAGTACTTTAACTCAGTCTCGACCACCTTAATATCTTCTTTCCCTCTTTGCCACCTTCCCTCAGCACGAATACCGATTTACCTTTATGCAGCGAATGAATTTTCAATTTCCGCTTCCGTTGATTTTTGCCGCTCTATGTTGTTCAAGTATTCCTTTCATTCAATGAAAGTGTGAAAAACTAAGTGTCCTATTGCATGATGGGCTTTTGCAGGGCGTGTGTAAAAAACTAAGGTGAACACAAGTGACACGTAGCAGGCTGTGCTCACTTGATTTTGGATTAAGAAATGAATGTCACAGACTAGGCAGCGAATGGATAGGCGCAATATGTGCAATATATAAGTGTACATACATATATGCATATGTCTGTATGTCTATTATGTATGTGTAGGATTATTAAACTTTCAACTGGATAAACTGGTTTTCTTTTATATAGCTTCATATAGTGAATATGCTTTTGGCAGTATGAAGTCAAGACCAAAAAATAAAATCATTAGCAGTAAATATATATTTTATTTGGAAAAGAGCAAAGCAAAAAAAGTTCAAATTTTTTTATGTTGATCAAAAGTAAAAAAAAATTGTGAAAATTTTACCTTTGGTCTTATTTTTACATTAAATGATTGCATTTTTTCTGACATATTTCGGACTCGAGTAGTGCTTTTGCCGTCGGGGCCAAATGCTTTTAGATGGTTCAATTTCTGGCTCAGCAATATAAATCTTCAAATTTTTCAAATAGCGGTCGACCCTCGGCAGACAATGGCAAACCTCCGAGTGTACTGCTGCCTTAAAAAAGCATATTTGGAGGTGAGTAGAAATTAGGTCTCTCTATTTGTGTCTCAACATCAAGAAACAGAACACGAAAAACAAAACAAAAACTGGTTTGAAAAAATCGAGTCAATCACCCTAATGTATGTGTATATATTTATGTCTATACACTCACTTCTTTGATAGTACAATAATGGTGTTAAGTAATTGAGCCATTTCTGGACCGAGTTTCGAATTTTTACTTTTTAGAAATACCCTGCAAAAAATGGGACTAATCCGGGATGACTCCGGGAGCAATCGCAAAGGAGCATTCCACTAATACCACTTTTGATCTCTTTATACGGAATGAACTGTTCTCTTTTGTTCCAGCATGTCCTATTAAGAGACTAATTGTTAACTTTTATACGCGAATGGGTATAAAAAGCAGCTAGTCACTTTTAAAAAATAAAAATAAAAATTTGCGCCAGCTGAGATTCGAACCGGGGTGCTCAGTTTTGTTAGGCGAATACTCTCTCTGCGTGCCAACGCCGCACATAAAATTTCATTGACTAAGTGCGTACATATCATTAAATCGTGAATAGTACCCGTTAGAGATGTGTTGGGGACTAATTGATCTCCAATTATACCCACAAGGGATGAGTCGAGACTAATTGACCTCCATTAGTACCCGTATGAGACTAGTTGGGACTAATTAATGCCCAATTGTACCCGATTGAGAGTAATCTCGGAATACTCGGAATACTTTAGAGATTAGTCGCACAATTTTTTGCAGGGTATGTATGCGCTGTGTATGTATGTTTGTGGTATATTGCTGGATTAAATGGCACATGCTTATTCAAATAAAACATAAAATGACAGTCATTTAAAGTTTAAAATTCCAACAACAGCACGCGGCACAAGCCGTCATTTTGTACTTTTAAGATGGCATAATAGACTTGGCAGATCTGGTACAACACAAAACCATGTTTCAAATTTTCGGTGGATGGAATGAAGACCGCGTGTATTAAGGCCGCCTAATTATTTCTTCGGCGACCATAATTCACGTAGCCAAATTTTTCCGTATCCTTCAAATCTTTATTTATTTTTTAAATTTTATTTATTCTTACTTGCTGTATTAAAGAACTAAAATACACCTTCACCATTTTTTACCGATTCAAGATTTTTAAACGGTTTTATGAAGAGGAAGGGCAACGAGTTTAAAGCTTGTTCATATGAGTATGTATGATTTTCTTAAGTTGGTTTTGACTTACAATCGAGAAAACTCTAAAATTGTGCATTTTTAACATTTTTAAAATTTTGAAGATTACACTTGTCAACAGGCGTTTTGGTGCTAAGCAGCTATAATGCTTTTTAAGTTTGGACCTTATACCGATTACATGTAGAGAAAAAAAATTATATTTTCTAAAGAAAATCACCAAAGACTCGCGATTTTTCTGAACAATCCCCAGCAGTATTCAGCTGTCATCGATCTGCCAGGTCAAACGGGTACCGGCGAAACTGCCCCGCTTCAACTTCCCTAAATGTTTGTCAAGATGACTGTGTAGGTAGTGCAATTTGATGAATACATTGTATACTAATATATTAAAGCATTTCAGAATGTTGTTTACTATTTCGGAGTAGTTGCCTTTTTGCCTAGCGTATTAACAAATTGTTTCATGAAGCCCAGATTTATATGCAAGGGGGGTGATATAATTTCATCTGTTGAAACTAAAAGTGGATTTGCGATATTCTGCAAGACCCATTTCCAGAAAAAAAAAATATTTTTTAGTATTATCAATGTACATCTAATAACATACCACTAACGATATTTCGGCAACGAATTTTTTTAGGTGAAACTTCTTTACCGGCGGTTGGTTTGTTGGGAGTAAAGTGGCAACACGGTAATTGCACACGGAAGTTGTTGGAACGGAAATAGGTGCTTCTTAACTGGTATTAGTTAAAAAAATGTGCTAATAGAAGATTAAGGAATAATACCGGTAATCAATTTTAAATTTATCATATTGTTAAAATAAAAACTTATACTATTTTGTGCAAAAAATTAGTCATTTTTAATTTTAACAGCCTGATAAATTTTAAAATTGATTTGTGAAACTGTGGATAAGACTTATGCTGGATTTCTACAAGGCATTTAAGGGTAGAAATGACAAATGACAAAGTCGGGTATTAAAAGATAATCGTGTCATTACGTTAAAAAAATGGTAATTAAATTCATTTCCATATGCCATTTTTTTAAATGGCATACATTTTTTGTTATTTCAATGCCTAGTGGAAATTCGGCAATAGATAAAGAGTAGGTACATGGATGAAGAAAAGGCAAAGGCAAAGACAAAAATAAAAACATTAACAAAGATGCGTAAAGATAAAGGCAAAAATGAAGATCAAGGTGAATCTAAACACTTTACTTATGTAAGGGCAAAGGGAAAGGGGAATATGTAGATGAAGAAAATAATAAATTAAGATAAATATTATGATGAAGATTGAGAAGGAAAGATTAGTATAAAGATAATTGTAAAGAAAAGGATATATATAGATAGAGACACAGAGGCTCAATCTGGGAAGTATTTCGGGATTTTACAGAATCTCGGTATTATCGGGACCGAATCAGAATTTTCAAGACTATTTTGGGATTCTCGGCAGTAAATAGGGATTTCCAAGACTATTTCGGTACTCTCGGGGCTAAATCAGGATTTTCAAGACAATTTTCGGGATTATTTGTAGAATTTCGAAACTATTTCGGAATTTTCGTAATATTTATCGATCTTTTTATCGATATTGTTTTCGATATACTTATCGATATTGTTATCGATATATTCCGTCCTATGTAGAATATCGTCGTCGTCAGTTAAAGTGACGATATGGCCATCGTCAGCCATGTTACTGATGCGCTGATGATCGTCGACGATGACGATGACGATATTCAGCATAGGGCCGATTAATAGACATTTTTAACGCAATCGAAATTGTTTTTGATATATTTATGAACATATTTATCGCTAGTGTTATTGATGTAATTATGAAGATATTTACGATACGATATATTAACCGATTTTGTTTTCGATATTGTTATCAATTTTGTTATCGATTCTGTTATCGATATTTTTATAGGTTATGTTATTTTTATTTTGAAAGAGGCCGTAATGATTATAAGAAATAAAATTAAATATTGTGCATAATTATTACTGTACAATGGAAAAGTTGTTTTCGTCCCCTCAGACGAAAATCGTTAGACTAAAAACTTTTTCATCTTCTCCTAATAATTATCGGTGACTTTTATTTTTTTCGTCTCGCGGGACCAGTTTTTTCCCATGAAATTTTTTTTCGTATTCTCATAATTATTATCGGGGACTTTTATTTTTTCCGTCTCTCGGGACGTTTATTTCAAGACGGACGACGTCTTCTCTTAATAATTATATGGGACGTAAATCTTTTCCGTCTGGAAATACACGTCCCGCGAGACGAAAACAATAAAAAGCCTATATATTTATTATGAGAAGATGTAAATCATTTCCGCATTGAAATAAACGTCCCGAGAGACGAGACAAATAAAAATCCTATATAATTATTATGAAAACACATAAATAATTTCCATCTCAAAAAAGATATTTCTGATAAATAATCATTATAAAAAGACGAAAACAAATTCTCTTAAAACATGGCGACGATTTTGATCCCAAATATTGGGATAATAATTATATTGGGTCTCTGTATTTTTATCAATTTTGTTATCGATTATTTTCTCGATACTTTTATGGATTTTCTTGTCGATATTTTTTATCGATTTTGTTGAGGCAGTTAGGACTGCCTTCGATGTTGATTTTTTTTTAGATATTTGCGGCCAGCCGAGTGGTCTCATAGAAAGTCCAACGGTGCAAGTTGGATGATCTCAATGGCCAAATGACATTTCCTCTACGGAAAATTTTGCGGCTGATAAGCCTCTGTTGCAATGAATCCCATTTTTGAGACTATGAATGATCAGTGGCTTTGTGCGATGAGCCTTATATGTATAGAGATATAATATATCTAAATGCAAAATATACTATTATGTGTCATAAGATAGTATATACTAATTTCTTAAAATGACATGAAATCGACAAATTTGTCTCTTCGCCCAATCTTAAGGCCACATCACATGATTGGTCCATTTGGTTACATTTGTACATTTTGGCAGTCACCGAATGGCATTGTCTAGAAATTTTTATCGAGAACGAATACATCTCAACAAAAAAAAAAACAAACAAACAACACCACTCTGTAACTCTAAAAATGTATACAAATACACTAATCGTGTGATTAACAGCCCTATTCCGCCACACTGACAAAACTCACCGCGATGACAATTGATATAAAAATGACAATTGCAGCTTTTTGGTATTCGCAGCAAAATTCAAAAGCTCGAATCATGCCAATTGTCATTTTTATTGTCATGACCTTTTGGGCAGGTGACAAGGCAAAAACATATGTTTGTGTTGGTTTAAAAAGTGCGACGATTTAATAAATTTGTGAAAAAAATATAAAAATCAACTAATTTCAATGGCAGCACAAATTTTAGTTATTTGCGCAGCCGTGCTTGTGGAAGACGAGTAGCAACGGATGCTCCCTACAAAACTGCACATAAAATTGCAGCTGCTCCTGCGTCGTCCGCTCATATTTTGCACGTCTAAAATGTTTATAAATGTTATAAATATACGAATTTATCCATTTCACACAAATACTCACTTTTCTGGTGTTTCACCGCTCATATTTTTTGCAAATAATAGCGTTGACCAGCTGTTTCTACAACAATGAACTTTTCACCATGCATGGTAAGTTGGCAAAAGCTTTTCGCTTGTCATTTTTTGTTAGGAATAGCAACGTGCAACGACAATGACAAAATCACGACAATGAAGGATGATCAATTGTCATTCTATTGCAAAACCGGAATAGGGCTGTAAGTCTTTAGGTAAGTTTGAGAACCACTGCAAGCATTTATGGGTTTGTGACTTTCAGCACTCACGCAGCCATACAAAGTATAGCTGAATTAAGCGCTGATTGCCTGAAAAGCTTGGTGTGGGATTGTAGCTTTATGATATCTGAACTTACGATATCTGATAGCTACCCATTGTTTTCGGATATATGAAAGTACAGTTCTCCATATAAAATAAGTTTGGTGTTTTTTTTTTATTGAATTTGGTACTTTTTTCTGGCGATTATAAAAAGTGAAAAAAAAAAAGTGGCAGCACTGTAACACACAATACAAATGCGTTATTTGTTGTTCGCTTTGTTAAATTCCGCGCTTATAACATATTTTCCACATACATACATAAATAGTCACTCGAGCCAGAGCTCAGCAAATGCCAGCTTTTGAAAGCTTAATTCACGTCGAATTGGCTTGAGTCCAGTGTGCCAGCTTACGTCAAATCTTACCTAAGGCAAAATTGGTTTGGAAAATGTGTATAAGAGTTGAGAAGAAAATGTAAGAGGAGCTGAGCAGTAAACGTTTACTGACAAGCAATAAAGCAATCAAGCCCTTTTTGCCACATTCAAGGTGTTGCATGCAACACTAACAACTAAAGTGAATTTCCGGCTTAGGCGGTTGGACAACGAAAATGTTACGCTTCTGCTAGTCAAATGTTTAATTATAATTTTTAATCACTTTCATGCTTCGAGGTTTTATTTGCCTGCGAGAGAGTGTGACGGAAATAGAATTTTAATACGACACGAATGTCGCGCTGCACTCTTGTCAGTTGAGTTAGGTTGATCGCTGAGCTGTAGTTCAGCGTTTGGCATGGAAACAGGATATTCATCCTTACATACACTCGAAAATTCATACACATGATGCAATTAGTTGGCTGCTTCCTGTCTGCTGCGCACTTCATAATTTTCCATAAGCACACACACACACACACATATAGTATGTCAGCATAGTCAGATGACAAAAATTGCTAGTTGCCGCCGCAAGTGGTGCATGCAACACCTTCTCAGCATATAGATACAAATTACATACTAAATAGAACAGTGCTCGCATGCATGATATGCTTAAGTGGAAATGATTTTCAACAGGAGGGATGTGTGTACGTTGTAAATTTTTAAAATTACAATAACAACCACACTCTAAAGACAAATACCATTAGGTGTACAGCAACATTTTAATAATGTCATACCTCAGGCAGTTTTTGGGCGTCAATGTCGGCATAGAAATTGAATTTTTCACGCGTCGCGCGCAACATTTTCGGTTTACTAAGGCATTTGGCATGTGGTGCGCTGTATATGGGCCGCAACAGACTTATGGGTGGGGTGGCGCAGATTCAATCTATTCCAAAAATGTCGTCACTCAAATCTTTCTAATTGCATCGAATGTGGCAGCGTGTGAGTGAGTGAATGACGGATGGTAGTGGCTGAAGTGACTGAAATACTGACTGGCTGCTTGCTTGCTTGAGTGAGTGACTGAGTGTACTGCAGAAAGATGCGTTGAATGACTTGTGCTGCCACAAGTGGCGAATCGCCGGTCGCCGCGCCCCTTTCACATTTTTGCTAACGAAAATTTTATGAATTAAGTACTTACTTTTGGCTAATCTGTGCATTGAGAAAAATGCTACCTACCGGCTAATGCTGTCATGTGGCACATGTACATACGTACTATGTAGCAGCATATACGAGTGTGTTCATATCGCGTGTGATGTACAACAACTATTTTTACAACACTTTCGCGCTTAAGTGAATTCGCTGACTGTCCAAATTTTAATTTATACAATCTTATTCGCCTTTTCTTGAGCAATTTTCTTATTATGTTGCATGCAACGCGAACACATTGAACCGAAATTGTGGCAAAGATGAATGGTGTGCGAATTAATTTCTTTTCATTGCAATTTCAGCACAAATTAATTTCAAATTCCTTCAGAGGAAAGGAAACTCTGCGTGTAAAACATTTGTCGTGTAAAACATTTGTCGTTGCTTATGCGAAACTTATGTGCATACTAGTGCATTCAATCCCGAACATTTTTCCGTGTCCCGAAACGCCGGGATTACATCTCTGGGATCCGGAGACTTTCACTGAGTCATTTACGAAATAAAACGTTGAAAACGAAAAAATTAGTTCATTTGACATGAAAAACGAGATATGCAGAATACCAAAATGTTGATTCAAAGTGAAATTGAGCCATTTGCACTCGGACGTGAATTTCAGGACTTGCCTGAATAACTATACTTGTTCAAACATTTTGTACAAGAACTATGTAATACCGAAAATACGGGTAGCAATTGTGATCACAAAAAGATCTTACAATAATGAAGAGAATTGTTGTGCAAAATGAATTTCTGAAGATATTAGTGAGAGGTTTTTACAATTAATGTAGATATGTGAGAATACTATAAAAATATTTAGACATTATATTACGGACGGTGACAATGAATCTATGTGGTTTAAAAAGGCGAACCGAAATGATAAATGCAAAAGATGTGATGAAGTAGAAATCCCGAAAAATCCCGCGATCCCGAGATCAGAATTTTTTGCATCCCGAAATCCCGGGATTGTTAAAATGCTTCGGAATTGAATGCCCTAGTAAGCATACGTATATAACGAAAATATATATACACACCACAGCGGCACTGAAAATCCTGAACACCTCCGATCTGAAAATCGGAAATATGACGGGTCACATGTAGGTCCTAATGAAATTCGCTAATGACCCCATACTACAAATGCGCGATGCAATGTTTCCAAAACTAGAAATATCGAGGAAATTTGAGGTACAATTTGCAGATCGAGCTCTGTGGAATACAGGGAACCCATACACCAAACCTAATGGGGAGGTTTGGTACACTGATGGATCTAAGCTTGAAAATGGAAAAACTGGGGCTGGCATTTTTGGGCCGAACTTTAAAAAACCAAGACCAATGGGTAGCTACCGCACCATCTTTCAGGCGGAGATTCATGCAATAGAAATTTGCGGCAGAGAATGTCTTAGAAGGGGAACGTTATCGAAATATATCTGCATTATGTCGGACAGTCAGGCAGCCCTACTGGCGCTGAAGTCCCACAAAATAAGTTCTCAGCTAGTACATGATTGCTGTAATGTCCTAAACGCTCTTGGTGACAAGAATACAGTTTTATTAGGATGGGTACCAGGGCATGGGGGACATGATGGCAATGAGGAGGCTGACTGCCTAGCGAAACAGGGAGCTGCCGCAGTATTTTATGGTCCGGATCCCTTTTGTGGGCTCACCAAAGCACTTATAAAAGGGATCATAAATAACTGGGTAGACAAAATGTTCAACAGGCATTGGATGGAATGCTCAGGGCAAAGACAAGCCAAACGATTTATCTGTCCTTTGAACGAAATTTCAAAGAAACTAATCAATTTAGGCAGAGAGGACCACAAAACTCTCACTGGGTACTACACGGGACACAGTTCTCTTCGTTACCACCTCAGTAAAATCAATCTTTCAGAAACAAACGTCTGACGCTTCTGTGAGCTGGACGAAGAAACGCCAGAACACATTCTCTGAAATTGAAATTTGGAACAAAACGCCCTTGGAGGTGCTAGGCTACATTAAGAGCCTTCCCACATAGGCCGGGGGCCACGCACAATAGACCACTTTAGCGGTCGCGGTGCATATGGCCCATAATAATAATAATAATTATCTACGTAGCTATTTCAAAACTTCCAACTCAAACACAATACGTAGTTTTACACTATTTTTAAGTATAAAGAACTTGCAATTTTTATTATTATTGGGTATATGGTTATACCTCAGGAGATATTAATTACACTGTTATACACGGGCTCATCCTATTTCATGACTTCATAAAAAATTTATTTGAAATCAGTAAAGAAATTTGTCTACAATCTAGAATAAATACCACCAACAACGTGTCTGGAGGTCAAGCGAATAATAACTCTTGCTAACACGTGTTAACACTTTGGTCTCGGCAGGCAATTGAAAAGCACAGTCCTTTCTCGACGAAAAAGAACTATTCTAAGCAAGATCTAGTAAGCGTGGATAACGGGTACTGAAGAAGGTGGAATGACGAACTGTACGAGCTGTTTACCGACATGGATATACGAGGGGAGGTTGAAAAATGTTGAGCATAAGTATCTTTAGGTGCCATTAATGTCGCCTTGCGTGCCACTAATTGCTAATATCCTTATTAGGATAAATACTCAATTTCAGGTCATTAACGTTATTACGCTTTCAAGAATTGAACTGTAGACATCACTATGTGTGAACCATTCGCACATTGCACGAAATTGGAGTACAGAGCTGTCACCATACTGGTTCTCCTATTTAAAGAAAAACCTCCGTGGACGAAGATTTTCGAGTGAAGAATAAATAAAAGCGGTAGTAGATGAGCATTTCGAAGACAAAGGCGAATATTATTTAACTGAGTTAAAAGCCCTTCATGGTAAACACAGGAAGTGCATTGAAGTATAGGAGATTATATAGATTTTTTTTTTTATAAATTGGTATCAGTTAATACCTTAGATTCAAAACTTTTCAGCTTAAAAGTTCACCCATTGCCTTGGCTTGGATATGTTGCACGCATAGATGACTAGACTCCGGTTAAAGGTTCCTTGATTCCTTCGACTCGGCACACCAGCGCGACCTCGCAATGATAGAGGTAGTTGGTCGAAACCGACGAACGGTTGTTGAGAAGAAGGAGGAAAAATTAGTTTCCATAATGCTGGAAAATGTACCACTAGGAGTGTGTGAGCTCGTATTAACATATAGGATATATTTTATTTTTCAGTTGCCACCTTTTTCGAAAGCTAAAATCAATTAATTAATAAGTCTACTATAGTAAGTCTGAAAGTTTTTGAGTGTGTAAGTAGTATGTTGGTTTGTCTTCCTGTGTGTACAATTTAGCATACAGATAGCTAATGATTTGAATTAAAATCTGGCATATTTATTGAAAAGGGATACCACCTGATTAAAAAGTTAAATTATACAACTTTAAATTCTAAGTTCATTGAAATTTTACAATATGGATGTCAAACGAACGAGATTTAAGATTATTACGAATTATTACGAAAACCTTGAAATGAAATTAAATTCTATCAATAAGTCGAATGAAGTATTAGATACAATATGGGTGGAAAACGAACGCGTTATATAAAAGCTTTGTTTGAAAATATTTCGCAGAGGGTTGCCACCTGTTTAGAAGTGAAACCAAATTGTTTTATAGTAGAAATAAAATATTGCAAATTAAATTTTATTAGTTACTTTAATGAAATGTTACAAAAAGATGCCGTACAAAACAGGTTAAAAAAGCTTTATTGAAGGGGAATTATCACATCCAAATGAACGTTTGCAAAATGGAATTTCTTTCGTCTTTACTGATAACCAATGTGATATTGCTATAAAATGAGTTTTTTTTATTCAGACACATTTTTTAATAAAATTACACCCCATAAAAATGATTTTTAAAAAAAGTATATATACTATATAGTATAAATAATAGCTGAGAAATGTAAATTGTTTTTAATATATTATTTTCTTATGGATGCATTTAACAACTAGCTCCCATTCGCCTCCATGACCTGCGAAGATGTTTCTCTTCAACCATTTATGACGTTATTTGTGTACGTGACTCTTCGTTTAAAGCAAACAAGTACTATTATTATAAATGTAAATGCAATAGAAGTGAAATAACCGAAGTCTAAATAATTTTCTGGCATACATACAGACACACATATAGCTACATAAGTATCTACAATACAACCTAACTCTAAAATCTATCTAACCAAACCCATCCCAGATTGCCACATTTAGAATGTGTTTGCATTTCAATTGAACTGCCATAAATTTCACCATCAAATAGCTGAATGAATGAACCGATGTTTGAGCTGCCAAAATTGGCACTGAAGCAGCAGCAAGACCGAGCAACAACGCCGAGCAGAGGTAGTTGTTAGTCCGAAAAGTAATAAGCCCATTTGTGAGACCTTGTAGGGGATAAGGGGACGTTTACTTCTCTACGTGCCACGAATCCAAAAGCATCCGCTCTCTAGCTGTTGCATATTGGGACGCAATCGCGTGCTTTATCTTCTAAAATAGCCTCACAGTAAATCTCTCAGTCTATAGACTATGCGGACCAATTTCAATATGTGTAAAAAAAAAAAATTACCAAACGGCAACTGTCTTGCTTTGAAGCCACCTCTCACAAGTTATAAGTCAAAGGTGCACACTTCACATTTTCGGCAAATAAAGTCTTAAATAAAAGCAGCATAGTGAGTCAATTGTATCATTTTGTACCCGTTTGCATTAGTTTGGAAACAATAGAAAATGCAGCTGCAGAAACCACATATTCTGCCACATATACATATGTAATTGCTAATAGTACAAGTAAGTTTGCATATATGTACATACATATCAAGAAGTAATTTTCCTATACTTTCTTTGGTTGGCAGTGTTGCCACGAGTTTGCAAAAAATTGTACCGATTGCCAAGCGAAAAAAATATCAAAACGTATAAAAACTACATGTTTTTTTGTAAAATTAAATATTAACAAGTTTCTTTAGAGCCTGGTTATGCAAGACTTAGACTTGACTTGACTTACCTAGAAACTTAGAAACGACTCTGCGTGTCATCTATCACCTTTTCTCTTTTTTTATCCTCAGCCGTTGTATTTGTACACGCAAAGTTTTAAAAGTTTAATTCGTTTTGGGTAAAATTAGATGAAAATTACAGTTTAAATACACGTATGTATTTAAGCGTGTCAAATTGTGATTATTTTTATTTTATTTTCTGTCTTTATTTGAAAGTTTATTTTGTGATATCCATATGAATTTAATTTATACAACAAACTATTTTTGTATAGCATATTTGGAGCAATTTCATTAAAAATAAGTTTAAAATAGATAAGGCAGCATGATTCTCTCACGGCCCACTTCGCACTTAGAAACAACTTAAAGCTGGGTTATGCAAGACTTAGACTTGACTTGACTTACCTAGAAACTTGGAAACGATTACTCAGCGTGTCACCTATTACCTTTTCTCTTTGGTTTGATTCTCAGACTTGTATTTGTAAACGTAAAATTGCAAAAGTTGAAGTTGTTTTTACATACACCAAAATGGAGACAAAATTATCTCTAAAATAATTGTATTTACGGGCATCAAATTGTGATTGTTTTTACTTCATTTTCTGTGTTTATTTGAAAGTTTGTTTTTCGGTTGCCAGGTGGATTACACATATGTATACAAAAAATTATATTTGTTGGAATATTTGCAGGGATTTTATTAAAAAATGAAGTGGCAGCATGATTCTTTCACGGCTCTCTTTGCACTTAGGTATTTAACTTGTAAATTGAAAATCTACAGTTCTCCAAGTTTCTAAGTGTAGTTGTTCTTTTGGGTAATTACATACACGCGCTGTTCATTTGCCAGATAAACAATTTTCAAGTCAAGTCAAATCTAAGTAAGGCTTGCATAACTGAGCTTTTACTGATATTCCTGAAATATTCGGAAGGCTAAATGGTTCTCGCTATCAAATATGGAAAGTTACTTTATTTTCAAGATAGTCTTCTGAGCATTCTTGCCTTGATGGTATAGACACAAATCAACTTATGCCTAGTTTACAATAACTTAACTTATTGTCTAAGGCAGGTATACTATATACTCTTACAACTCGGCCGTCCTGACAAATAGAATCAGCTGATTGTACTCCGTATGTGTGCGTAGACAACCGGTTGCTGCTTCGTCTACCAAACTCGCAATTTTTTTACGTGCAGTACATTTACTTCTCCAAGCATTCCCCGTTGTAAAATCACCGTGTCAACAATCTCGACGGCATCACTGCTCGTATCGTTGTCCACACCATTGTTTAAAAAATGTTACAAAAATGATACAATTGTATCAAAACGGTAACGCTGGTTGTAGGAACATGAATAGGGATGAAATATCGTCCATAAAATCATCGATATTGGTGATATCGATATTAACCAAAAAATATATCGGCCGATCGATATATCTACCAAAAAATATTGATACTATATCGATATTAAATATCGGTTTAAGATTTTTTGGAGGATTCTTTTATTTACATAAGTGTATGTAATTTGCTATGCACAAATATGTTGTCCATAGAAATGCATGTATGGACTTGACACCTTGTCACCTTTAGGTAACGATATATTGCTTTGGAGTATCACTCTAAATTCTTAAAATATAAGATAGATTTAATCTCGATTAGACGAAGGGGCGTGGCACCTCCCATACAAACGGAATCTTTCATACTGCATATCTTAGGAAATATTTATGATAGATTACTGGAACTTGGTATGGAGATATAAAAAATCAATTCCATACTCATGGAAGACGGTTGCCACCTGTTTAAGAAATCAAATTCAACTTGAATTAAGGGAATTACTTATTTCGAAATTGTATTAAAAAATGGATGCCAAGAGGCTTAAAAAAGTTGTAGTTTGAACATATTTTGGAAAGGGTTGCCACAAATTTAAATTAATTATTCGCAAGCTGACTGAAGAATTAAACTATGGGTGTCAAATGAAAGGTTGTTTAGAAGCCTTCAGATTTAAAATTTAGAGTATTACTGAGATGTTTTACAAGGTTATCACCCGTTTAAAAATTAGATTCGGCTAATTTGAATGAATCACTACAATATGGGTACCAATCGAAAGGCTTTTGATAAGGGTGTTAGTTCTTAACTAAGGAGGGTTGCCACCTTTTACATACCTTTAGATAGCGAATTTAGATAGCGAATGAATCACAATAGGAGTATCAGACAAAAGAGGTTTAAAAAGGTTGCCAACCGTTTAAACAGTTAATTTCAAACTATTCAATAATTTCAATGAATTATTACAATATGGTTGAAAGGGCTTTATTTCTAAACTACATGTAAGGAAGAAAAAGTATCACAAGGGCGAGGTTTAAGAAAGTTTTAATATATAAACACATTGAAGATTGTAAAAAAAATTTTTGGCATAGGGAAGTATGTTGAGCTTTATTCAAATAAACACTTAATGTAGCACACAGAAATTTCATACACTCAGCGAAGCGGGTGAGGGCGATCTAGTTTTATAATAAAATAATTCAAACAAAAAACGAGTTTGTCCTTTGCGTAGATAAATACATAAAGGAAAACAAAAAACGCAAAACTTTAATACATCACAAATATACAGATCTTCAGTTGCAAACTCTTTTGAAACGCTGAAAATGTAGGAACTTATTACTGAAGTTCACTCTTTAAGGCAAAACTGTTTGCGTTTGAGCTAAAGTGCGAAAATGTGAAATATTCTGCAGTTTTTTTTACAACAAACACAAGGCAACATTTCGCACTTTTAGTTTCATACAAACGCACAGCCGAAACCCTGACTATATGCAAAGAGCGAGAAAACTATGCGTTGCTGTTCGTACATCGCTTCGGCAGTTAAAACGACAGCACAAACGAAGCGCAACGAATATTTGAGACCGCGCTGTGGCGGAAGTGTTTGAAATTTTGCCTTTGTTTACTCTTAAAGACTTCATTCATTGTCGTGTTCGAAAAACAGTTTTCCTTTTTGCAAGTAATCACTTACAACGCCATGTGCAGTAAGTATTCGATTTTGTTATTAATAAGTTATCAAAAAAGTGTCTATCAGAAACAAACAGTTCGTCCAAATATCGTCGATACCAATATATCGAATTTTAAAACATCGATACAGCAAATATCGATACATCGTTTGCATCCTTAAACATGAACCCGTTTTTGATTACCTTTGCATTTATATATAAACACTGAATGAGTGACTGCGCGTGTGAAAAGTTTGCTCTTTAAATATACTGAGGTATATACATACATACATATATATGAGCGTACAAACATACTCGCGTGTATATGTATATAGGTAGAATATCTGGTATGTTAACGTACAACGAGGTGTATGAGCAAAATCTATGCACTGAGAAACACCTAGCATTGCTGGCATTCTGACATATTGTTGGTATTGCTTGCTCGAAGTTCCGATTGATGGAAATTGTTGAATTACTTTCATTGTTTATCATTGATAGCTGTTGTAATTTTACTGCATTGAGTGGGTGAGTGAGTGATTCCAAAACAGTTTTGGCACTACTACATATATACATACATATATACGATTAAACATCTACCAACTGAATTTATGTTATAAAAGTTTAAATAGGAAATTTCTGGTGCACTTAAGTGTTTTATTAAACGAGAGTGTACAAAACTATTTATAACTGCATCAACAATTTACATACATGGTTATTTGAAGATCAATCTTCTTTTTTGAACTGTTTTATTAGAAGCTTACATTGTCATAAAATATTTTTAGCCAAGGAACCTGGCATATAAACCCTATCACACAAAAACCATCTCATCTTTTATGTTTTAGATAGCTGCGTCCTCTACTTGGAAAAAGTCCGTTATTAAACGAGGAACGATGCAATATCACACTTTTGGGTTTTTACTTTATTCTTATTTTTTTTTCATTCATTGTGCATGTTTTGAAGGGCTTAATGAGGGCTCGGTATAGGATGACTTTTGTTCACCGCGATAAGGCGCTTATTTTTAATTGCCTAGCAAGCTCAATGTTGACCCTGTTGACAATAGTTATTTTTCACTTGATCTCCAGGCTGACGTTACTATTGGGTCTAGTTCTGGATCCTGGGAACATGAAGTCCTTCTCTATTTCAGGTTGTAAATGTTAACAGTGACGTATGGATGCCCCAATACGCAAAGGCGCTTTGTGTGTTGCCATGAAGTATTTTACCTTATTCTCGGGCACTGCTTCTCTAACCTCTCTTGTCTAAGCTAGAAAATGCAACCCTCACGGCCCAGCATCATAATTTTTATATACTAGCTGTATTATAATTATGGTGCCGCGATTCAGATTGGTAGGCTGCACTACGAGTTACAGCGTCAGTGTGAAGGAGTCACACAAAAGTGTACCGCCATGCCTAAAATCTCTCGAAACACTCAATGCTGTAGTCAGTTATTATTTTTGCATGAGCTTAGTAGGAGCTAAATGTCGCGCTTACAAATATTAGATGTGCCTTACGATGATGGCTGGAGCCATAGGAAGCGGTAATATTTGCAATAATTTGAGTTATGAGCTGTATCGGAGAGGACTGACTAATCAGTTCTTTTCAGTACACGTCCTTGCTAACTGTTGTAACGAAAAATATATCCAAACCATTTATTTCAATGTTTTTATAACCGACTGCGCTTTACTGCAAGGGTGTATGAACGAGATAAAGAAATGAAGAGAGAAATCGAGTGAGCCATGTCTGTCTGTGCACACGATAGCAATTGATAAACCTCTCATGTAACTGTGAGAAATTAAAAAACTGCTATATTTTAGTTATTACTGGAGATTACTTGCTCAAATTTAGCAGACCACCCAATTTTCAATTAATCTTGGAATATGAGAGTGGCAGCGCCCATTTTATAGGCAAAATTTGTTGAGTGACATTTGTTGACAAACATTTGATGAGCAAGATTTTTTCTGCAACGTTTGTTGTGTTAAGCAACATTTGGTGGGAAACATTTCGCGAATTTTAATTTTCAGGATTTCATTTTTAACGCCACCAGCTGTGCTGTTTGGTTTTCTCAAAGCTCAACATTAATCTTGAGAGCCCTGCGGCGAGTTGTTACGCACGGGTCGTCGTATAATTTCTCTTCGTGAACGAATGCCTACTTTGACCGGCATCGCATCCTCATTATGCATGCCCAGAATAATACGCGACGCTTGTATTCAAGCCGAGCTAGCTCGCCGGACTATTGGGTGGTTCTTTTGATGCGTGATGTATTCGGTCCGCACCATACAAAAAAAAAAACGTACCCGCCTATTCCGTCATAAGGAGATATCACGCCTCCGCCGCGTCATTAGCCCTTCCACCCCAGTCTGTCCGTTTCTTCACCTTCTAAGTGCTGTCTCAATGCCAGTGTTGTTGTCTGTCTGGCCTTCCTAAGTTCACCCTGCCATAGTCGACTACGGCCATAATTGGCGTTGGCCCTAATGTTCAACCGCCATCCCTTCACGGCATTCGCCTTCGCCCTAACCTTCTCCTCCATCACCGTCCGTCCGCATCACATCTGAAAAGATCCTTGGCACCTTCTTTAAGATTTAACCAATTCCTATCTGTTTATTAACTCACATTTATATATAATACTTAAACTCTATATGTTCAACCTTACAACTATTACGGCCTCTTCTAATTCTAAACTTTTTAAACCTCCTTACGTGGTTTTCGCCGATACTCTTTTGGCGCTTTTTGGTACGTGAAAGGTTGGTACACAGGCTTGTGGCCAATGTAAAAATCTTCATATATATCCTCCAGCAAATCGAAAGACGACAATGATCCACGTCGTTCCAAGCTTCCGCTAGGGTAGTCGCGTGCTAAGAAATTTTTTAAACACATCATTCCCCTTCCAGACCACTCGTATGCATATTTTCACTTACTTTACTTCCGATTTTTTTTTAAATTTATTATTATATATTATTCCTTGTGTAAAAATAAGGTGAAAATAAGTCGGCAGTAGGGCGACTCAATCTGAAAGAAAAACTGCTAATGGGATTGGAAGGATGCCACCTTATTATATATTGGATGCAAAGCGCTACAATTTTTTACGTCTTCTCGATCAAACTGCAGTTAAGAAAAAAAAGCCGAAATTACGGCTTTTGCTCTTGTAAAAAGTGAACGATATCTGCCAACTGTGAGGGAAGCGTTCGGAAAGTAACCGCAGGATCGCATTCGTTCTGCTTTAAATTTAGCAATACAAGGCTAACCGTAACAAAGCTTTTGGATGTTTTCCACTGAACAAAATCAATTTTTCCGTGGAGGTAATTGTGTCACTCGCGATGAGTGCCGAGGAGGATGGGATGATCAACTGTATATTTAACATAATAGCAAAATGAGCATTGAAAGTACGCGTGGAGAATGTGAGAAAAAGGTTTTATTAGCATACGTTTAAAAGAAGAAATTAAGACGGAATATGTCCATATACATATGTATATGGAATAGCTAACATTTTGCGAGTCTTATCCCTGCAGGGAAAGCTACCAGTTGTGAACCAGAATGCTACCAGTTTGCTTTTCAGCCCAACTAGTTCACAATGTATCCTTTTTCAATGCTAGCAACTGGTATTTTTAACATGGCGGTGTCATAGGAAATGCCAGTTGTCCGCTCCTGCATCAGCATGCTACCAGTAGATATACTAGTAGCGTCATACCAGTTGACGGGATAGACTGCCTATTCATCCCCCGTGAAAAGCATAAGTATGTCATTTCGCCCGCGGCGCTGCAACAGTGGCGATGGCCGACAGAGTAAAGCTATGGCACGACAAATTAAGAGAATCTCAGTAAGCGAATCTTTTTTTATTTTTTTTAATTTTATTTTTTATTTATATCTCTTGTTGTAATTTTATTTTATTTAAAAAGAATAAAAAATTATTTAGTTTAATTTTTTATGGTATTAGAGTATTTAAGGTTTTTCCAAATGAAATTAATTTTTTATGTAGAATTTTAATTTTATATTTAAATGGAAATAATTATTTAAATTAATTTACTTACTTTACTTTAACAACCTCCAAGCGCACTCGAACCTGAGATCTCAGAACCTGAATCGGTAGTCTTCACTCGACGCCACAGTCGACTGTCGTGATGAAAGAAATTAACCGAATTTTAGTATTGGTTGTGTCTATTCAAAGACAGATGTCACTGATTGCAAAAGTTGTTCGAAATCGCCGAAATGGTAGGCCGTCGCTTTAGCACATACTAGTTAATGAACTAGTATTTATACTGGCTGGCTGGAATTTCACTACGGAGGACTGGTATAACGAACTGGTATGACTGTTATCCTTAAATGATAGTTCATGAGCTCGAATTTGGGCATTTGGTTCAGCTTTTCGTGGCAGGGAACATACATACACACATACGGATGTAAGTTTAGAAACCCATAAGAAACATATTCGTTCATTAGCAAGCGAACATTTCGAAATGTACATAGGTATGCAAAATATATATACACATAACCGTACCAGAAAAAAGTTCGCCGTACACCCCTTATCCTATTTATTTTTGCAATGCAATTTCCAATATTTGTTTGGTTTTTTTTTAGCCGAACCCTATGTAAGCCCTTTTTTAAATTTTTCATGGAGAATTTTTTTTTTTTGTATAGAAATTCACTGACCTGAAGTACCCCATTTTAGAACATACCCATCCAATCTTAGTTCATACCACCATATCGTAGTACCCTAATGTCAGATGATTAAAGCCCGCCAAGGAAACACTTCGATTATTCCATTTAAATGGGCGACTCCTAGGTTCGGCCAAAAAAATATGATTTTTTTACCCTGAAAAAAATACTGTAAACCCACGGCGTAAACGGTCTAATGTACATATATATGGGTAAATGTCTATTTACATACATATACATGCTTGTTTGTAGCGATAGTCAACCCATCAATTTGTTCGTTGGTTTGACACAATCCCACGACAAACCATCAGCAGCAGTCTGACAGTCAAAATGATTGAACATGTACATAACGTGTACATATACATACCCTGCAAAAAAAATAGTGCGACTAATCTCTAAAGAGAGTATTCCGAGATTACTCTCAATCGGGTACAATTGGGCATTAATTAGTCGCAACTAGTCTCCTACGGGTATGATTGGAGATCAATTAGTCCATCGCAGCTGGCGAAAACTTTTATTTTTATTTTTTAAAAATGACTAGTCGCTTTTTATACCCGTTCGGATATAAAAGGGGACAATTAGTCTCTTCATAGGACATGCTCGAACAAAAGCGTACAGTTCATTCCATATAAAGAGATCAAAAGTGGTATAAGTCGCAAGCTCCTTTGCGATTGCTCCCGGAGTCATCCTGGATTAATCGCATTTTTTGCAAGGTACCTAAAGCCCTGGTGGCCGTAAATATGTATGCACATACATATGTTCGTATGTGAACGTATGTACCTATGTATTTTCTTTGCCGACATAAAGTCTTTCATGCCGGGCAGCTGATGCTTCGGATGGCCTGTTGCTGTTTGCCGAATGACTTAAATCTGCAAATTGTTTATGGAAGCGCACGTTCGATTTACCAATTCCACTGAAAGCTGCAGAGAGCTGAATCTAAGGATATGAGCGGAAGTGCCGCTTAGCCGCTGGATTCTGGGGTTAAAGTTGATGCGAAGAGGTGATATGTCAGCGTGAGGCTTTGATGTTTTGTTGATATTTGCCTCTGCTGGTAAAAAAGGTATATTTATACGAACGTACATATGTATGTACATATGTATGCTTGTAGTAAGTAAGTATGCATGTGTTTATATATTGCAAATATGTACATTTGCCACTTGGTTCGCTGTGTTTGCTCAGCTTTTTGGATAAGTGTCAATAATGTCACTGTATACGTACATACATATATACGAGTACGTGTGTGTACGAATTTGTTTGTATTTTGACACTAATGAGGCTACCAGTGGCTGTAGCAACAAAAACTGCCCGATTTTGCTTCACTTGTTGCTGTCAACAGGTGGTGCCGGTGCCAGAACGTGCCAGTTGGCCTCCAATTATGAACACTTCAACTGAAAATTCGAGCCTCATTGACAGCATTGGTAGAATGGGCGAACAAATGCACTCATACATACATATAGAATCACATATATGTATATATTGGACACGCACAAATCCAGGCATGCATATGTATGTATGTATAGCATTGCGTCCAGAATAGTACTGCTAGGCGTATGAGTAATTATTTTGCAGTTGCAATTTAAATTTCCGGCAGACAAATATGTATTTATGTGCGTATGCATTAATGCATATATGTGTGTACAATCAAAAGATTTATTTTATGCATGCAATATTTTTAAATGTATCGGATTTGCTGCTTGAATTCTCTTCCACGCCCACTTTTTTGTATTAAATATACGCAAACTTGAGTAGATTATTTTAAAGTCACTGCTTTTATGTCTCCACCTGCGTGCACTGCACCTAGCTGAGAGTAAATAAATTTATTGCTGACAAATGCACATCTTTTGCTAAATGCCAATGTAACGCCTACTGTTATTTTATTTATGCATTTTAAATTGAAGACATTTGTCCATTTGCATATTTGATTTTGCTGCGTTAAAAAGAGGTGTATCTATATTTAAACAAATCGGTAGAGTTTTAAGGTTCAAATGTATATTTAAATGCGTAGCTATGCAAAGAAAATTAAGTAACATGAATAATGCGGATGTATAAAATTTCGTCGGCTATTAGTCAAGGCATTATAGTAATCCTTTCAATTACATAATCGCGCAACTGTATGTTTTTATGATTTTATGAATGAATTTAGTGATTTTACTTGACTTTCAGGTATTTTTTGTACAGTAAATTTTACTTGCGTGTCACTGGAATTTTTTAAATGGCCTATTTTTGAATAAAATTCTAAAACTATTTTTGAAACGTTTTCGATTTTGAACTTTACGTAAACTATTTGGGACAGTGCAAAACTTCACAAAGTTTAATTTCTTTTCAAAAATATTAATACGATTTTTAGTAGCACGCTTCCAATGTTACAAAAAAATTAAATGTAGAATATATTGTACAAATGCACGGAAAGGGTTAATAGTAACTTTTGCAAAAGAAGGCAGGGAAAACTAAAAATACATCGTTTCCAAAACCTTTGAACTATCCATAGCCTTTTTACCAGACTCTATGGAGCGAGATGCAAATTTTTTAAGTCCGAAAAGGCCACAGAACATTCGAAAAGTTAAAAGGAATACGCAGGCCTTTCTTTAACGTCGAATTCTACCGATTCGTATGGGATTTGTTTTACCTTGAATAAACAAAAGTGTTGTTTTCGAAATACAAGTGTCAAACAAAATACAAGTGTTAGACGCAGCATAAAAGTGGAGTGTATCCCATTGGCAAAAAGCCTAAAAGTATGATACACTTAGTTCCAATGCTAAAAAAAGAGTCACCACCTTTGACTCGGAGTTGTTTTCTATCGTTTGACAGAAAATTTCCCAGGAGGAGAATTTTTCAGCGCTGAAGGCATATTTAAATCTGCGTTGGCAGTCCTTGTATTCACCCAACATATTTGACGCTTTCGCTTGTTTAGATTTCATCTGCATTCCTTGCGTAGATTCATCATTTCGTGCACCATGGTGGTCGTTGTTTTCTCCTTTTAGTTTTAGGACATGCTGCTTTCATTGCTTTTTGAAAAGCATTAGTAAGCCCTTCTAGAGCTGAGTGTAGCATTTCCGTGCTCGCTTGATTTTCAGAGATTTCAGGAAAGGATGTGATAAGATCTCAAGAACCTCCAAGTTTGTTCGATTGCGATTCACGATCGGTCTGGACGCACAGATCGAGATTTTCAATTTAAAGCTAATTTACATGTGATCGGAGAGTGAGTTTTCCCGGACAAATACCAGTTGCTCACAAATTCCTCACCTCGTAAGTTAGCAAAGGATACATCGAGTACCACCTCCCTTCCTTGGGAAGTTGGAAAAGTTGAAAGATCCCCAACATTACATATTCTAAGATTGTTTCTTAATAAGAATTCAAGAAGTGACTCACTTCCATCGTTTGTATTTGAGCTGCTATANGTCGGAGAGTGAGTTTTCCCGGACAAATACCAGTTGCTCACAAATTCCTCACCTCGTAAGTTAGCAAAGCATACATCGAGTACCACCTCCCTTCCTTGGGAAGTTGGAAAAGTTGAAAGATCCCCAACATTACATATTCTAAGATTGTTTTTTAATAAGAATTCAAGAAGTGACTCACTTCCATCGTTTGTATTTGAGCTGCTATAAATATCATGATGGGCATTCGCATCTGATTTCCCCGTTTCGATCTCGATCTTTGTAACTAGCGCGGGCAATCCAAATTTTCCTTCCTGAGGTTTATAGTGCAATCAAGTGACTAGTAACGAACACTGCTTTTAAGTTTTTATCTGATGACGTGAACACATTAACCATTGCAAAACCAATTGGAGCGCAAGACAACCAAAGCTATGTAGTTGGGTAAAAACCAAACCTCCTGATGTCTTTACATAAGCTAATTTATGTTATTTTTGAATTGCCAACCCTTGCATACATAAAATTAAAACGAATTGCCTAGATCATTAAGGTTTCTTCATTAANGAATTGCATACCCTTGTATACATAAAATTAAAACGAATTGCCTAGATCATTAAGGTTTCTTCATTAAATAAATTTTCTTTGCTGCAACTTCTGCAAGTGTGTTGGCAAAGTCAAAGGCAGTGCTTAGCTTGGTTCCTCTTTCTCCAATATTATACCTACGAAAATTATTTAAACAATCTATGACGTCAAAGGTGGCTGGAAGCAATGTATTGCCATCATCAGCTGATACGAGTGAGAAGGGTGACTGAGCAACAGCTGAAGCCTAATTTTAATTTCAATCTCATAAATCTATTTATGTGTGCCCTTTTGAACTCGCAAAAATAAATCCAGTCAAATGCAGTGAAGTGGAATGATTTTCAAGAAAGCCAGAAAGTCCAAAATCCAAAAAGTTTAGGTTTTGTTGAAGTTAAAACAAAGAAATAATGAAAAACTTCTTTGCTCTAGCTTTTTGTACTCTTTTGTTTATCCCTTAATATATGAAAATTATGTAAGCAGAAGTCAATCAAATTTCTTATGTTGGATATTGGGTGTGTTTCCCTTAACCGAACTTTACTTATGAGAAACCTCTTACCGCTGTCGGTAACATTGATTGTGTACATTGTGAGGGTGGTGACTATCGAAGTCTCTACCACTGTTTTTATTAACCTTTTTTTACCCTGAAAATCGTACTTTGCTGCTCAGGACATTTTGTTACTTNGCCCTTAACCGAACTTTACTTATGAGAAACCTCTTACCGCTGGTGGTGACTATCAAAGTCTCTACCACTGTTTTTCTTAACCTTTTTTTTACCCTGAAAATCGTACTTTGCTGCTCAGGACATTTTGTTACTTTCTTCATAAGTTTTTCTTTTACCATATTTGTGCTGCTCATATCCTTATATTTTATGCTGTTGTCCCTCATACGTCGTCCACTTTATTTATGTTGCTACAGTAAATTGATGCGAATTTATGCGAATCATTGCTCAAATGACTGAATTGACCCAAAATGGCGGCCGTTTTGTGTAATAATTGAATCACTTTTTAACCACAAGAAATCTGGCGGCAACATAAAATAACCGCAATAAGAAAAACAAAAGAAAAAAAGTCACAAAATTCAGTGGCATGCAAGCCAAAAGTCACTAACTGGCTTTGACGTTTTCTTAGCATACATAAATGGGTTGGTGGTGGTCATAAAAAGGGTTATGGGTCGCCGGTCCTCAATGACTCTTAATACTTTTAATTGCCAAAAGTTAATGCGATGCTCCATCGTTGCCGCTGCTGAGTTTCAAATCTCATCAAAATTAAAATGAAGACACTACCGCAATAACTGTACGCGTTTGCCGCGACCAACCAAATGGCCCGGTGTGGCACATTTGGCAGATTGTTCAGCTGCACGCTTTTCTCGGCCGCATTACTTTTGCCACTGCCAGCTCTGTGCCATCAGTTGCCGGCACTTCTTGAATGCTGGTGCTTAGTTGTTGAAATCACTTAGCTGCACGCTGATGGCCCTTGTGGATTTATTTAATTCACTTGCGTCAAATTAAAGTGGATTTTATGGCGGTATATTATGTAGTTGTTGTTGATGGTTTTATTACAAGGCATTGTCTGTGATTAATCAATAGAATGAACCCCTCACCAATCACCATTTCGCCGTGCCAGGGAATTTTCCAAACATTTCAATTAGGCAGTCAGAAAAAGCAGGAAATATGCTGGCCTATTGTATTACCTACACATA
>NW_016165140.1:0-28720 GCF_001687245.7 Rhagoletis zephyria | reverse complement strand
TACAAACAGACAGACAGACGGACAGACGGACAGACGGACAGACGGACGGTCCGTCTGGGACATGGATAAATCAACTCAGCTCGACGTTCTGATCATATAAGTATACATTTTGATGGGTCTATCTCTTTTTGTTCTGGTACTTACAAACATCGGACCAAAGTTATAATACCATTTCATGCTCATGAAAGGTATAAAAAAAAACGTACTAGTATTAAGTGACTCATGTCCTGGAGGCCACTCGGCTCGTAGTCATAAGGCGCAAGGAAAAAATTCTGACAGTTAAGCGGCCTTGAAAGCTTTAAAGTAATGTGTTGACAACACAAATTCTCTCACTCCAAGCAGCAAAAGAACGCTAGGGCAATCTCTCCTTCTGTGAAACCGCTAGGCTTACATGGCGTTCTTACGACAAACAATGCACGTCTGTACTCGCAGGAGAACAAATATTGCATATGGCATCACAATCGGCTTGCCCTTGGCCTAAGTCTAGGGGAAGGCACTTCCTCTAACCATTCAACTAATCCTTCAGTTTTCGGCCATGTTTGCTCCGATGCTGCAATTATGGGCAGTAGATATATGTAAACTGTGAAGCGAAGATCACACGATTTGTACGTTTGTACAGATTTGTATATTTCGACAGGCACAGCGTGGTGTTGCTTAGAAATTTGAGTTCAGCTCAATAAAATAATTTCCGAACAACACCACCCTGTAGCTGCCAAAATGTCCAAATCGTGTGATCCCTGTTTAAGAATTTCTTCGGAGAGACTTCCGCTGGATTTCCACTAGGCATTAAATTAAAAAAATTTGGATGGCAATGTTGCCTATTATGTCCGCTTCCACCTGGCATTTTTTAAATGGCATAAACTTTTTGTCATTTTAATGCCCAGCGAAAATTTGGCATTGGATTTTTTTACGAGACAATTTTTTAAGGCAGATGCAGACATTCATAGGGTTGCCATTTGACTGACTTCAAAAAAGGGAGAAGTTATCACTTCGTCGGAATATTTTTTTTTATGAACACGCGGCAACCGATTTTGATAATTCTTCCTTTACCGGAAAGATGGTGTTTCAAGGTGGTCCCATACTAATTTCGATCCGATCATTGGGTCATAAAGAAATTTATGGTACTCCTAAATTTGAATATCTTTTTTCGACGTCCATATCGTAATATTTTATTAAGGTAACAGATTAATTTTAAGTAAGCTTTTTAACAGGTGATAACTTCTTATAAAATTATTTTCGAAACAAAACCTTCCTAAGCATATTTTGATTTACTCGGCTTCCCATACCTCTTTCGATTAACACTCACACGGTTGGCGACCCTTTTCCAAATAAAGCATTTGTTTCCGACCCATATTGTAAAACTTCATTTAAGTTATTTATGAAATTGATTTCAGATTTTTTAAATATGAGAAAATCTTAACTGTTAAAAAGTGTTTGTTCTAAAACTGTTTATCTGTACAGTTTCATTGAACTTATAATCTGAAATAAAATTAATTTTTTTAAGCAGGTGGCAACCCACCATTTTATCTACAACATACTTACAACAAGCATAATTACACAGAGCTTATCAACTTAATTGATTTTACATTCTTGCGCTGCTGGCAACCATCGTCAAACATATTTTCGAAATAGATACAGCTTTCTTAAAACCATTTTTGAAATAAAGCTTTCTTAAATAAGTTATTATTTCGTTTACTACCTTATTATTTACACTGTGTTATCTTTTTCAAGAGGCGGCAAACTTCTTAAACAATATTTTCGTAAAAAAAGGTCCTGGAAAGATTTATCTTTATAGACGCACTGTTGTAATATTTTTTTTAACTAATTTAATAATCATTATTAAAATTTTAACAGAACGCAGCCTACCTAAAAATACTCCCGCCGAAATCGTTTTTGAACCTTTTTTCTTTTGACACCCACTATGTTGGAATATTTTATTTAACTTAATATTTGATTGAGTTTAACTTTGAAAAATGTGGCAACTCTTATCTAAAAAAAAAATATCCTCTATATTAATAGAAAATGTGCTCTTAAAATTTTGTCCTTGCATATCCTTAAAACTTTAATATTTATTTTTGTACACACGACCACATCCTCGAATTTCATCCTCCTAATTTTATTAGCTTAAAAAAAATAAGAGTATATTTATTGATTTCTTATAATCCTATTGTCACTCCGACAACTCGTTTGATAGCTTCTGCATCTGCATTATGGAACCTGCCAACTACAGCTTTTATGCCTCTGAAAGGACAACTTAAGAAAGGATTTCATATTTTCACAGCACGGCAGTCGAAACATATTACACACACTTACGTACGAAATAAATGCATAAGCAATATACAAGTACAAATAAATGAAAATATCTCCTCTATTTATGACCCTTAAAATTACTTCGGGCAATATTGTGACCTGCACGGCCCCACGAGGTACGGACACAGCAAAATCAAAACTCCTTACCTTAAATACACCATCTGTAAATGTGACCATTTCAGAAATACCATCGGTCTTTAACTGAACTTAGCCAAAGTAGAAGAAACTCTTCTTATTGGGGTCTTGGACACACATTTCTTCTTTTAATTTTTCAGAAATTTTTTCAGAATAAATATTCGACATTCATGCCAAACATCCACCCAATCTCAAGATTCCGCATTCCTTTTTCCCAGTTAGGCCACACTTCATTTCAATTTTAAAACAATTTTAATTATTTGCTGCGAACATATGTATGTACGAATATGTACCTATGTATGTATGTACTACCACATTTATTTATAATATTCACTTCATATTCAATAGCTAATAATTTTTAAGTACTAACTATCAAAGTCAATACGCTATCTCCTGCGCTTATTCACGATCTTCGATACGTATATACAATGTACCGCCACCGACATTTATCTCGTCTTTGAAAATTGTTAACACTGCTTTTATAATTCCACGCGGTGCTTGGTTTGGCCAAGAGTCGATGTTAAGCTCCACATTCTTTATGTAGTATTCACCTTTCGGTATAGGACAAAGACCTTCCTCAGGAATAAATGGGAAATTGGTATTTTCCCCCTCAATAAGCGACGGCTGCAGTATTTTGGTGTACAAATCTTTCATAGCCTCACAAATAGGGGTGCGCGGCACACCCATAGGCAACTTCTTGTACTGATCATCGCCCTGTGGTGAGGAGAATAGCTCTATTTGGGCTTTATAGTGGTCGCTAGCCATGTCGTCGTCGAATGTGACGGTGCCATTGATTAGACGTTGCCGTCCGATTAATTTTAATTCACTCATATGAAATACGGTCTCCTTCATGCCTTTGAAACTTTCGAATCTCTCATTTTTCACAGTATATGTTTGCTCAGCCTGAAATTTGGTTCTAGTAAATTCATAGCTTCGTTTAGAGATTCTTTAATATTTACCCTTAATAATCCACTAAGCGTACAAAGGACGACAATTACGTACGTAGAGTACTTCATGTCGAGAGCAGATTTTTCACCGGATTTTCCGAAACAATGCCAATAATTATTTTGATCGCCTGTTATTTATAGGATGATGTTTTTATGAGCGACTAACTAAAATCATTGATAGCACAAATACATGAAAATCGCATTTTCATGTAGGAAGTTATTTTAATTACGTTGCAATACAGCGCATTTTGAGTACTTGTTATTAAACTGCGGTCTATTGAGCATGGATCAAGTGGAACAAAAAAAATCCCATTGTTTCTAAAATCATGTGACAGATCACTGGCAACTCATCGCCAGGGCGGATAGAGAAAGTTTGAGAAATGATGCACGGAATATTTTTAGTTCGCTTTTTTCCTACAATATTCAGAGTTTTTAGTTGGACGATGATCTTGAAAGGCTTTTCCCTCTAAGCCACTCCACCTCCCTAACTCGTACACATCATGAGAATATATACATATACTTCGTACCTCTTGTGCTTAAATGACCTTCTACTTGTAACCGAACGCATCTGTAAATCTTTCTCTCGTCATAAACTATGACGAAATCTTTTACCTTTGGTTGACGAAGTTGAACGAATAACCGTTGACAAGAGGTGTCAAGTGACTTGTGCCCCTCTCAAAATAAATGACTCATGTGTAAGCGCTCGGAAAAGATCTTTAAATTTCCATAGACTTAAGGTTCCTAAATTACTTATGGCCTTTGAAAAATATTCATAATGCCACTAATTTTTGTGCAAAAAGTGCAACGATAACATTCATTGTGTCATCTCAGAAGATATTCCTGCATATAATAAGGTTCACTTTATTTTTATATTTTTAATCATTTGTATTAAATTCCAATGGAAAAAGAGTTCATGTATTCTCAACAAATTACTATATTTTATGTAGATAAATTCTTTGGCTCTCCAATGCATTAAATTTTAGCAATTGATCGCGTGCGGTTGAATAAAATTTATATTTTGATCCGATTTTAATGAACATTGACTTTGTACAAAGCCGAAAAGTTGTTAATAAGATATAAGTATAGATAAATATTTACATGTAAGTAGATTCACAATAAGTATATACATATATGCATGTAAGTATATAAAATGGTAAATTCGTGCATTTGCGGATAGGTGTATAAATCATGTAAAATATAACACTGCAATGAAAAAAAAACAAAGAATATTACTATTTATTTGAACACCAACTAAAGCTTTGGTTGTAGAAGGGGCATTGCCACTTTCTGCGGCACCTTTTACCAATTATCCAGATCGCTGCTTTAAATGTAGCAAAGAGCTCCGAATGAGAACCCGTTAACATTATACTTAGATTCAAAAAAATATAGTTAGTTAGTTAGTTGATGTTTCTTTATTCAATTGTGTACTTTACAAAGACATTACATAAGTAAGTGTATCTTAAGAGCTAAATACTGATTGCAAATTTTAAATACATTATTCATATGAAAAGATATAATTTATACAATGCAATTGAATAAGAAGCATACGACGATGACGATAAGTCGACAGTCAGATAAACAAAACATAAAATTCAGACACTTTGATATTTTTTTTTTTTTGTTATTCTTTTAGCCATTTCGCTCATGAGAACTCATTTAGTATTAGCTCCCTATACTTAAGACATCTCTCCAAGTAAATATAAAGCGCATGATAGTCGGTACCACTTAATATGCTTACGACTTTAGCCATATCGAGAACACTTTCACCAAAATATTTGCGACGAATATTTCTATACATTGGGCAGGTACCAATGACATGGAACATGTTCTCCGATTCGCATAGATTGCAGATCGTACAGGTATCTGAAATTACCTTTTTGTACTCTCTTGCGTTTAAATTGAGTAGGCCACCTCTTGCACNAGGTATCTGAAATTACCTTTTTGTACTCTCTTGCGTTTAAATTGAGTAGGCCACCTCCTGCACGAAAAATTACACTTATAGCATGAGCGCTATACTGGTCATTAAAATACATCGTATCTGCGGGGATCAAACTCGGGTAAAGGTCATGTGACGTGGTCTTTTGAGCAAACTCACGATAGCCGCAGAATTCCCTCTCTACTAAATTGCTTAGAAGCAACGGTATATACGTCGCAACGGAGTCAGGAGCAAAGTCACTAAGAGGATTCATATTTATCGTATCAGCGATATGATGCCATTTCTTTACCCAATATGTATTCAAACGAATGGATTCTTCCGCAAGAATACGAGGAAGCCTGTTNGGGTATATACGTCGTAACGGAGTCAGGAGAAAAGTCACTAAGAGGATTCATATTTATCGTATCAGCGATATGATGCCATTTCTTTGCCCAATATGTATTCAAACGAATGGATTCTTCCGCAAGAATACAAGGAAGCCTGTTAGGTGGTAGCTTTAGGCAACGCAAAATGAAATACATATGCAAGCGTAACGTGTGGACATATTGAGGTAGTAACTTTGTTTCTAGATGTAGCATGTAGTTCGGTGTGTTGGAGGGCAAAAATATAACCTTTTTTATGAAAAAACGCAGGAGTTTTTCCACAGATTCATATTTGTCTGCGCTCCACACTTGAGCTCCGTAGAACATTATCGATCTGGAGCAGGTATCAAAGATTTTTAGCTTCTTAGTGATACAAATCCTTGGGTTATTTACATACTTTAACCAGGTAGGTAAATAAAACATATTTAAAGGTACGCTCCAGATGCTAACTGGCTCAACGGCAATAAAGATTCGCCCAGATGATAACCGGCTTAACATAAAAAGATTTCACCGCGCTCCACAAAATGGTGTCTAGGTCTCTCAAGACAGCTAGTTTAAAGTTAGTGGCCTCTAAGGCCACCAAGCCTGAATGAGGGCTAATCGGGCTGATAGACTTTGTAGAGATTTCCAACAAAATTTAATTCATTATGCCCGCACGTTTTCTAGCTTTTTGAGCTTTACACGGCAATTCAGGCTAAGGTAGTGAAAAGTCTTTCGTAAGACAAATGAAGGACAGATAACAAGGTAGTTCGAAAGACTTTTGTTATTCTAGCCTTAGAAAACAAGCTCTCTCATTTAGCATTCGTGGAGAAAAGCTATTTGAGAGGAAGCACTTGTATATCATTTGGCGCTCGTCTCTACAGCTGTCACATTTTCAAGTGAGCAAAGCACAGGTGTGCGACTCGAAAGATCCGAGTTCGAGTCTCCGGCAGTGGATTTTTTTTTAAATTGACATTATTTTTAATTTTTAATTCAAATTTCTTTTATAATTTATTTTTTTATAAAGCAAAATGTATGTATATATCTTGATTGCACTTACTTCTTACAAAAGTTTCTTACTTATTTATTTTTTTTTATTTATATTTTTGCTTTCACAATTTATTTTTTTTTAATGTTTAGCTGTTATTGTGTTAAAGAGAGAATCTTTTTTTTTTAATTTAATTTAAATTATGGGAACTTATTTTACTTTTCTCTTTTACATAAAATTTTGCCTGTTAAAGCTTAATTTTTTTTTAATTTTTAGATTTTATTGTTAAAAAAATGTATATCTTTTAAATTTCATTTGATTTTTAGAAAGCTATTTTTAAATTGTATTTTTAACATTAATTTCATTTTCATTTAATTTTCAAATTTTATTGTGTTGAAAAGAAAAAAAATATTTTTTTATATCATTTAATTTTTAGAATCTTATTTTATTTTTTTGGCTTTTTTACTTTCATTTTCTTTAAATTTTTAGACGTTGTTTTAAAAATATTTTTTTTTAATATTTGGTATTTAAGTACCATTTTATACAATTTTTCCATCCATTTTTATACATTTTTTTCTAATTTATTAATTTTTTTGTGCCAATTTCTTTAAATTTTTAAAAATTTTTTTTAGTTTTTTTCATATTTTTATGACATGTTCTTTTATATATTACTGTTTATTGTTTTAAAATGAAAAATATTTTTATTTTTTTTAATTTAATTGCTGAAAGGCGAACAGCATAACGCTAAGATGCAGACCTTCCAGTTATATATTTGCCAGAATTGACAATTGTCTTACAAAAGACTGCGTTGAGTTGGAAGACAGTTGCCCTGTTTTTTTTAACCAATTTTCATCCAAATGCAATTCATCGATGGAACGCTCCTTTGCGCAGTTTAACTTCACCCCATTCTTCTTCTTCTTCTCTATTTCTCAAACCAATTATCAGCTTGTTAGCCGATGTATACCCTTGTCATATTTAGCCTGCTAGTTGACTTTTTTTTAAATAATCACCCATCCTACTTACTTTTCATTAGCTCTTCCTGTGGAAGCCCTAGAGGCCTGCACCAATTTAGAGTTTACCCAAACAGTGGCTTAATTTCCAATGAAATGGAAACTTCGTTTACCTTGTTTTTGCATTTCATCTGCCCATAAAATAGTTTAGTAAGCAGACTCTTTAATGATTCGCTTTTTAGCAATCGCCTGGTTTACACATTTATTTAATGCGGTTGGTCGCCTATTTGCTTATCCGCCTTTATTCTGTTGCTGTTTTCCTGAACGTTTGGCGCTTGTCAGTGAAGCTGTCATATTTGACATTTTTCGCTAATGCGTGCATGCAACAGAAAAAATAAAAAAAGAAGCAGTTGAAGTTGACGCCCAGCTCCAGCTCTGTTACTGTAGCTCTTTAGCGCTCGTTCTGCTCCCCTTCGCACAGACGCCACAGTTCGACTTATGGTAAATAAATTGTATTGTGTACGCAGCCTCGTTCGGGCCTCTGCCTTATGCCACTCAGTGCAGGCGCTAAATTAAGTAGGTTAACAGTGAGCGATGGTTGCTAGACAAGCGTATTCCGCGAACGCCTGTCAGTTTGGCAGAAAAGTCAGCGGTAAGTTTAATTTCTAAATATATGTGTAGTCGCTTGTCGCTGGTGGCTGCGGCGGCTGGCCAGGATAGAAAAAGGCTGGTTGATTCGAACTTTGAATTGAGTTAAAGCGCCATAAAGTTGATATGTTAATGCAAATGCTGTGAATAAGATGTGATCATTAATCTTCACTAAGCGATTTTGAGGTACGTATGTATGTGGATAAATTAATGTATAGTATATTGATGGTCCTCTGCAATAACGACACAACTCAAAACTCAAAAAAAAAAACTCTTACTACTATTAAGTTGCTCATGTCCCTAATCTTTGTCTAATGCTTACTAAAGTAAGAGCAAAAGATTACTAATGTACTAATGCAAAGTAGGTACATAGTAAGGATTAGACAAATAAGGCCTTTAACAGTGGTAAGGTTTTTACTTTTTCCAATTTTGAGCTGTATCTTTTTTGCAGAGAAACATGGTTACATGTACACATACATGCAAGCGTAGAAATTTATATTTTGAACTGGCAGCCATTAGCACATTTTTCTCATGCTCACTGCACAGCTGCTTTTTCGCAGTTTCTTCCATTAATCCGAACTTCATGTCAGCATGTTAGCAACTGTAATTCAAAGTAGCGGAAATTGAACCAGTTTGAAACAGCATAAAGATGTCTTAAACATATTTCTTTCGATGCCAATCTTGTGGTTAGTACGAGTTTTCCATTTATTTCTATTTGTATTTAATATTAATTTTTGAGTCAGATGCTTAGCAACTTGACAACCTAAGTAACTGAAAAAGCTTCTGCATTCAGGCGTTCTTATTTAAATCTATTTTCCTTCTTTGAACTTTAGAAAACTCCATTCCAACTCTTTACTAATTTAATTTTACCGTTTTGGTCACGTGGCGACTCTGTCTGAAACAAAGTTTTCTTACAATCCTTTCGTTGATAATATTTAGCTGAGGGAGAGTGGAGACCAGGTTTAAAGTTCGGATGAGTTGATGATTTTTTTTAACTTCAACAATTTTTATTGAGCTTGAGGCCGTTTTTAATGAAAAACTTATTGTGGAAAAGCAACAATAATTTGAAAAAAATGGTAGAAGTGATAGCTATTTCGGAAATCACCACATTTCCTCATCAGACTTCTTTCAGTAGGATTCGAACCGACGATCCCACTGACTCAGCCAATTGCCTACGCACTGTGCTAAGTTCGCCTTGTATTTCTTTTTTTTTACTTTTTATTTTTGACACATTTTTATTTTTTTTCGTAGGAAAGTTTGTTAAAAATATAAGCGCTTTCTAATCTTCGAATAATTAAATTATTATTTTCTTTAACCGTTTTTAGTTAAAAACAGTTATTTGCGATTAAATGCATCTTAAGGAAATAATTTATTTTAAATTCTTAATTATTTTTTAACAAATGTATAATATTTTAATGCAGAATAGGAATAGCTGCTTAAGTAGTATACATTTTTCTCTCCAATTAATTTTTTATTTTCTAAAATTTTTTTATTTAGTTTTTTATTGAAATAAAAGGCAAATGTAAGGATTTTTTCCCGAAATTTTCAAAATTTTTTTTTGTAAATTTGTATGCCATATTGTAAAGTAATTATTCTTATTAGTTCGAGCCCCAACCGCCAAAATAACGTAAGCGACATTTTTTTCGAAATTTTATTTTTGATGCAGAAATGAATATAGATGCTCTAGGAATATTTTTGCATCAAAAATAAAATTTTGAAAAAAATGTCGCTTACGTTATTTTGGCGGTAAGGGCTCGATTTGTGTGTTTAGCAAACAATTTTTTTCTTAGTTTTTATAATTTTTGTACTGCACAAATTTTGACACCCAAAAAATGTCTTACTAATATTAAAAATTAAAAACATATGGCCTTATCCAAAATATTCTTAGCCTTGATTTTTCTAAAGATTTTTAAATACATAAAAATTTTCTAATCGATTCAATCTTATCAATCAATCTATGCTAAATATTCTGTGCACCTCGTTGCATTTCTTCTCGTGCATGCGTTTTTTTCTTCTTCTTAACCTTGATGCAACTGCTACTTTTCCACACCTCATAATTCCTTGCTCTATGCCTGTCTTGGCATGCCAGTCCGCACACAGCTCAAGGCGTAAATATGCAACCAAAGTACAGCTAAGCTTTTCGATTGAATTTACATAAACTGCATCCGAAACTGCAGGAATCAGTTGACGGCTCTTTGGCTACCAGCCTGAGGTACTGTGGCGGGCGTTTTTTTTTACTACGCTACAAATTTTCTATCCGGCATTTCACTTTGGCGCTATGTTTATCTTTTTTCTCCGCTTTATATAACATTTACATTTGCTACCGGTTGTCAGCTTGCTGCGCTCCTTAACCAAGTAACCTCTCCTAGCTCGCTTCCTTACACTTGTACCAAGCATTTGTTGCTATCACCCTCATCCCTACTCGTTCGCACTGACATCACTTGAGTCTTTAGCTCACTGTCCTTCGCGCCAGCTACCACTTATTCTATGGCATTCCCTCGGCTATTCGTTGGCCTTGCATTGCTTCTGTTGCACTCCTTGGCCACAACAATGCCACCAGCAGCAACCACAGCAGCTAACAGCCACAAAATCTTCAACACTACCAAAACCAATGCAATCAGCAAACACCTACTCTCTGGCGCTTTGTGGTTTTACTAGCATTTATTCCCTTGCATACATACTCAGACGCACTAATACATATTAAATTATGCAAATTGTAAACTACACCAACCAATCTGGAGTTTATTTATTTCAGCCATACTATGGCACCTTTTTTCAAATTTCTTTCGCAGCTTTTTTCGTAATGTTTTCCTTTGGTGCACGCACCATAGCATTTCGCACTGGCCGTAACTGCAGTTTTTGCAATGATCCCTTTTTGATTACTTACTATGCACCTTTTTTGTTCTTTGTTAACCGACTTTTTACTTGCTCTCCCCAAACTTTATTTTATTTCACACTTTTTTAAGCTTTCCACCCTCAATTTTTTATTTTTTTTTGCGAGTCAAAGTTTATTTATAAAATTGATTTGTTTTTTATTTTCTCTTCCCTCTTCTTTCAACTCTTTCATATATTAGTTGTAACCATTCCAGCTTCCTTGCATTCAAAAAAAGCAGTTTTTTACATAAAATTTCCTTTGTTGCTTTTAGCGTTTCCACAACAAAGGAAAGTAGTTTTATCGATATTCACATTTCAATCATACAAATGTAAAAATTTTAAAGTTTTTTGTTTGGAAGGCGGTAGGTTAAATGATCGATGAGCTTCGAGTTCATAGTGTGGGAAAAGTATGGAAATAAAGCTCACTGAGTAAGAAAAATACTTGTACCCTTTTAGAGTTACATACAGTCGGGTGAAATTTATACATATAAATATAAAAAATTAAAATTTAAATATGAAAAATTAAATTTAAACATGAAAAATAAAAATGTCTATTATTTTTTTGTGATAATATATTTTACTGAAAACCAAAATGTCGAGTTTTGTAGAACATTTTTAAAAATTCCACGATTATTAAAAAATTTGCATCAAAATTTAAAATTTTTTTGTGAGTATGCATTTTGGTTTTTGGAAAAATTTCGTTCACGGATTTTCTTCCATACAAATTATGTTCGACCATTTTTTTGAATGAAAAGTGAGCAAGACCCTTAACAACAAAAAAAAAAAATTGCCCAAAATAAATAGTAAGTCCTAGCTACTTGAAATTTGTACTTTGTTAAAATAAAATTGTATGGGTTACAACTGCATACTCAGAATGTTTCTAGGGAATCTTATTAGAAATCTTAAAATTTTGAAGGAATTTTGCTAATTTTCAAAATTTTTGTACGAAATTTACAATTTTGACTTACATGGTTTTTAATAGATAACGAGGTACACTTTAAATAAATGCTTAAATAATAAGCATTAAATAAACGAATAAAAATACTAAAATGCTCCTTCCCTATTTAAATTTTCGCTGCCGTATATTAGGGCGGTCAAAAAAAAGCATACACGTATTTTTTTTTTTTTAAATCTCGCTACCTAAAGTTGAAAAGGTGCCAAGTCCATTTTTTTTCAAATTTAGTTTTTGATGCAGAATGTAATAATAATACGAGACTGCATCGATGTTTCGTCTCTCCTGAACCATTTCAAGAAATGCACTTGGCACCTTTTCATCCTTAGTTGACGATATATGTATATATTTAAAATCGACTCAAAGCCCATGAAGTTTTCCATGTATTTTATGTGGAAAAACACTTTTTCTTAGAAATGGTATAGAATTTTTGGAAAGCAATATTTTTCGATCGGGAAACTCCATTTCTCTTCAGAAGACTTCCGATAACACAGGGCAACACTGATTTTGGTGCGGCAAATGTTAAAGCTGATTTTGATAGATTTTGTTTATGTTGTTATTTTAGAAAACTTTTTTCGAATGCTTCTAAAATTCTACTTCGGTGCTAAATTTACGAACCGGTTTGCACCCGCGTCGATTTCGGGTGGGTCCTCTTTCACTCCATATTCCGCAGCAGTCGTTTGTGTGTTATCTAGTATAATATCGTTTAGTGCGTTCAAGCTGTATTGTAGATCATACGCGGGTTGCCAGACTACTCTTTCGATGAGTTAGAAATAATTTTCTAGATTGACAGCTCTAACAGATCATGAAGTCGTGGCCTGACGAACTAAAAGTGATTTTAAACTACATTTTCACATCACTGCGGCAAATATTGGCCGAATATTCTAAGTTCTACAAACTCTTAGTAAAATGATTTACAAAATATTTTACTTTTTTGTCTATGTTGGATTTTATTTGAAGCGATTCAGCGTTTCTTTCAACTAACCGACCCAGCCGAACAGATTCTATTTATTTATTTACTATCTTTCAACTCTTTGAAACGGGGTCGCTTTTGTATGGGAAGTAGGGCATTTGTTTTGCTATTGTTGTAAATTTGTCTCTCCAAAAGAAATTCGCCAGTTCTACGGGGTAAATAGCAGTGAGCAATGCAATTTGCGTAAAATGCCTGAACATCGAATTTGGCGAAAAATGTTGGTAGCAGAAGCAGCAGCGTTGCACAAAGGCAGCAGCAGGAGCTGAATTTCGCCGGCTATTACTTTTTTGCACTCGTTGCTTGCTGTTTACATATACATACATACATACATACATACAAACATAAGTAACATGCACTTGCTTGCTGTTGTGGAAAAGTGCAGCGTGCAGTACACTTCCGAGTTACAGGAGCAGACATTTAGCGCGCGTTTTCCGGCTAACTTAAGGGTGGAAATAGGGAGTAAAAGTTATGTACGATGCAAATAAGTAAAGAAAGGAGTAAGTGGTAAGTATCAGTGTGACGATGGGGTTTCTTCTATTTTTTTTTTTGTGCGCTATTGTTGTAGCGCTCGATTTCATAGCGTCTACCATTTGCGCTGCTAGTACTTACCACAAATTTTCCTGTTCTTGCTATAAGCAAATGAAAGAAGGCTCCAACTTTCAAGCATTTGCTAGTATTTTCTTACACACTTTTATTCAAGATTTGGTGTTTTTGTGGTGGCTTTTATGCAAATTGAAAGTTTCGTTGCTTTCAACCAAATTGCAGACGCCGCAGAAAAAAAAAACGTTGAAGCCGTAAATGCATTAAAAAGGCCGGTAAAAACGCTGTGCAATGCAGGAAACTGCAAAAAAAAACTATGTTAAACCGCGCTGCTCTTACTCCTTTCGTAATCGCAATGCGGTTTCTCAATACGCGACTATACTTTCGAGGTTCTTTTTCTGGTGCTCGTGTCTTTTATGGTTCAAAAACTTATAATTAAATTTAATTATAAGTTACTCGCACCGAATATGTAGTAATGCCGTAAGCGCGTGTGAACTCATTCAAATTTCCATACGCTATTCATTCACGGAGAGTTTGTCGAGTGGAGCTTTTTATTTGGAGATTTTTTTTTGTGAGTTTGCTAATACAGCGACTGACGTTGCTTTTCTTGGTTTAAATATTGAAACCCATTTCACCAGTAAGCGGAAATCGGAATAAGAAAATGCAAATGACAGACAATTTCCAAAGTATAGTATGCTACAGGCATATTTGAGTAGTATATGTTTTTCTTGTATTACGAATGTTAAAATTCCGAACTTAGTTACTGCTAAGCGAACGAGGAGGATGAATCGAAAGTCTTAGCCGCACTAAACCTTCTACCGTTCTCTATCCTTTTTTGTTTAGTACTACCGTCTCGTAATGTATCGTGAGGCGATGTCGGTGGTAGTAGGCTTACATGCAGTTAGGGATAATGACAAGTTACTTCCCTGGTCAAATTTTGCTGTGTCACCTGATATCTTTTCGCAACTGCTAGCTTAGCCCTGAAATCGTGTTGGCATAGTTCAATTGCATTCAAAAGTAGGCACTGAAGTCGGCAAATTTCATTCTTATGGAATTAAAAAGCGGCTAAGCACCCCAATTTCTCGCATTCCAATTTGGCCAAGCCTCTAGAGCAGTGTCCGCCAAAAAGAGAAGTCTTAAAATGAGAATGTATTAGATATGAAATAAAAAATGAGAATGTGTTGGTGGTAATGCACGGAAATGCGTCATCAACCTGCTTCGCCTATTGTTTGCACGCAACTAAATAAAATTTGCTGCTCTGCTACTCTTTCTGTTGACGTTCGGATTGTGTACGTGTAAGAAGCCGATTGTGTACATGTGAAAGGCCGAATATAGTTCGTTTCCCAGGAAAGTGTTTGGCGGTCACTGCTCTAGAGTAGTAACCTGACAATGACTACTTACATACGTTAACTTCACCATGCCAATGACTAACTCATTTTAGCATACCTCTTGGAGAATATGGTTTGCGGCCATCTACGGAGATGGCCCCAAAAGTACCCGGCCTAACCTAGAGATGACGGTAGTTGTGTGAAAAATATCACTGTGTTAAAAAGTACACAATCTATAAAGCAAATTTTTCTAGTTTGAAGACGCCACTTTGTTTATGCAGCTTTGTTTAGGTATATGCTTGTGAACGTTTTCAGTGAATTTGTGAAAACGGAGAAAATTGGTCATGATTATGTGATACAATACTTTTATTTGAAAGGCCTCAGCCCATCCACTATAAAAGGTGAAATAGATTCTACTTTAGGCGGGTCTGCTCCTTCGTTTACTACAGTAAAATACTGCGTAGCAGAGTTTAAACGAGGCCATATGAGCTGCCCAGCTGTCGTCATCGACCAAATGAGATGGCGACCCCAGAAATGGTGAAGAAAATCCACAAAGTGGTAATGCATGGTCGTCGACTGAAAGTGCGCGAGCTAGCAGATATAGTAGGCATTTCAAAAAGCACGGTCCATCGCATATTGATGTCGGCAGTTAATGGCTATTTTGAGGAGCAAGACAGTTCTTCTTATAATAAGGGTATTGAACTTATTGAGCATCGCCTTGAGAGCTACTGCCTCAACTCTTATTCCCTGCAATAATGGGTGCTACCGCGTCTGAACCAATCTTTAGTGAATTATTCACAGACAGAGTCGTGGTAATTTGATTTTTTTTGTTTGTTTTTAGAACATTGTAGTTTTAGTACAGATTTGTTTATACATTTTCTGGTTGGTCGTTTATAACGAATTTGAAATATGTGTATGGAAGAAAAGCCAGCTAAAAATATTTCTCTCCACAAAAGATTTGTTAACTGTTGTACAACCATTAAATTTAATTATAACCAAAACATGCGTTGGGAGAAACATATTTGGTGCACAAGAAAATGTCCCCAAACACTTAAAAATACAACTGTGTATTTTAGTACCATTAAAAGTTTATTTAACAACCAATTAAGACGAGTTTGATACAATTTTCGCTAAAAAGCCTAATTTTAGACCAGTATTTTTTAGTACGCTTTTTAGTACCTTGCACTTACAAATAAAAAATTTAGAACATTTTTAGAACAAACCTAATATCATATAAGATTTGCGTGAATAGTTTGTAGATTGCGTTTGTCTTGCTTCCGTTCCGTTTGGTACTAAAAACTTCCTGGACCTTTTAAAAACTAAAAAATTATATTTTCTTAGCCTTATCTAAATATAATTTCCTTTCATCTCCGACGCTATTTTCAAAACTTGTGGAAAAATGCCTTGAAAATGAAAATAGAACCTGAGAGCTCGTATCTCCAGAAAATTACATTTGTACATATGCATTTAATATTGTGTACTAAAAGTATGTTCTAAATAACTTTGTACTATCATTAGCAAAAAATAATATAAACACCGAGTATTAGACCCTAGATTGTTGAAAATTACATACATAACTTTTTGTATATAATTTAATACTTAAATTTTAGCACTAGAAATTTATTACTAAAAATTTGGTACTTAAGATTTAGTTCTCAAAATTTAGTACTTAAAGTTTAGGTATTGAAAATTAGTGAATATCTAAATTTTTGTACTCGACATTTTGTGCTTAAATTTTAGTTTTGGAACTTTAGTACTTAAATTACGTACCTAATTTTAGTACTCGAAATTTTGTACTTAAATTTTAATACTCGAAATTTAACAAACAAAATGTAAGTGCTAAAACTTATAACAAATATTGTAAGTTTGTGATGCATATTTTATGCAAACACGGAGTATTTAAAATTAAATATTAAAAATTTCGTACCAAAGAATTTTATTTAAAATTCACTTGATCATTAGGTAAATTCAGAAAATTGAGTGGGTTATTTCAATAAACTAAATATGAAAATTTTTTCCTTAGAAATGGGCATGCAAAAATTTGAGTCGTAAGCATCAAACAAATTTTATTTTACTTTAATAGGTATAAATTATAATATAATAGGTATTTATATAATTAAATTAACACATTTAGTATTTATATTTTATAGATTTCAAATTAAAATTCTATTTTTGGCCTTGCAACTGCAAAGCTTATTCCTTAAAATTAAGTTCAACTAAATTTATAAAAAAAATTTACTAAAAGACATTTAGTTAGTACTAAAAAGTTAGAATAGCAGTCATGTCGAAAATCCGAAAAAGAGTCTCAAAATATTTTATACGACAAAATGTACTAAAAAGTTATTTCCATTAAACATTCTGCACTACACTTTCGTCCATGAAATGCCATGCCTGCTGCCTGTCAAAGTTTTCCCATAAAATTATTCATTAATTTTGCATAAAGCGACGTCAACGCCTAGTAAAATGAATTGTATGCAATACATACATAAGTAAATACACATGTGTGAGTGCGTTACCCGCACACATTTCTAATGCACATTTGTATGCATACTTACACTTTTTTTTGCACACTAATGATGCGCATTCATTTGCGGGTGCAGCGCGCACATGCCCATCCTCTGGTCCACTCCAAACAGCTGCAAGGCTTGTGCGCTCATACATACATACATACCGTTGATAATTTGTGTGTGGCATGACCCCAATCAATTAAATTTCTGCGTGGTCGCATTCGCATTTCAAATGTGGCACAAAGGAGCAAACGTACTATTTCCTCAATAACTACATTTGCCCGAATGTGTGTGCGTATGTGTGGATGTGCGCCGCGCAATTCTAATGCATGCCCCAAAATGTGTTGTGTGCTGCACTTCTATACTTTACCAGCACACACATTATGTGGCATGCAACGCGCATTGCAACTAAATTTTCGCCAATTTTTCTTCAACTTGTTATTGTAGCGCTTTTTGTCGTGGCTGCTGCCAAATACAAATGTGTTTATGTGCGCTGCACTCAATTTCGGTTTCTTTGCTGCTGTTTTTGTTGTTACTGCTGCTGCGCAAACAAATGCGTTGCAATTACACACTTTGGCTTGGCATGCAATCATTTCACTGCCCCATACCCGCTCGGCGCGCTCATTGAGTTGTCCATTGGTCTGTGCACCACCTGCGTGCCTCCCCCACCACAACTCTTCACAAATGCTTCTTATTCTACTTGCTCGTATTTTGTGCGGCAATTGCTTTCATTTATTTCGTTATTCCCTGGCTCTCTCTGCTGTGTGTTGCATGCAATTTTCGGCACGAATGTTGCATGTTGCAAACAAATTACAACGCTCTGTGTGCCACCAAAGCGCACGTGTGTGAGCCATTTAAATGTGCGCTGTGCTGTGTGTGTGAGTGCTATGCCAAATCAGGTGGGAATTACCAAATCGTGAGGAAAACTTTGAAAGCTTTGCCTGTGTTGCAACTTCGTTTTGTTTTGCAAGCAAAATTTGTGTGCGCGTGTGTTTGTTTGCAGCTTAAATGCCCAGCGGCGTTATTTGTGTGGCACAATAAATACATGAGCGCGTGAGCATTTGTGGCAATGCGGCAAGTGAGGCAACAAATTAAAAATAGCAACCGAAAAACAGTTGGCAACTTAACGCCTGTGCCCGGTTCGGACTGCTGCTGGTCAGCTTGTCTATCTGAGTGCTTGGCAGTCGGCCCGTCATTCACTTAGATACTTAGTCCGGCAATCGGCCGCATCGTGCAATATATGACCGCTCCTAACTGCAAGACAATTAAAATTAATTTGCATTGCGGCACAGGAAACCTGCTCGTATTTTCTTTTATTTTTTGTATGCGGCAGCATACGAGCGTGCCACCACATTAGGTTTGTGCCGCAGCAATAAAAAAAAGCTTACAAACTTAAGCGTTTTAGTATTGCGAATTAACAGAATAAATCATTTTAAAAGTGCGTTCCACGCATTCGTTGCAAGCGCCAGCCGTGGCACTTGTGCTTGGAACTGCTTGCTCCACCTACCAGTACCCACCTTAATTTCAAAATTCTACTCCGCCTTTCAACGAACGCTTTATAACTGTTCTACCTTTTTTACAGGCTGTCGCCTTTTTCCGCAAGCACAGTGAAGAAAAAAGCGCAAATGAGCCAAAAAAAAAGAGACACAAAAATAATTCAATTTCCTTTCACCACCTACACACGCTTTCAGATGATTCTGTGCGCGTCGAAGCACTTACATATGAATGTACATATATACAAATTAGGGTGTTCCTTAAAAATACGTACATCTGATTTTGTATTGGGCACCACTTTATTTTGTTCTACGTACAAAACAAGAACATGCACGAAAATTTCAAAATTTAAAATAAGATTTTAGGGGTTGAACAAAAATTTTTTATTTTTATCTTAAACTCTAAAAAATTTTTATTTGATCTGCTATAACTCAGTGAGCTTATGAATTGTTATCGCTAGGTATTGAAATGTCAAATCTTAGGCGTTGAAAATTTTATTTTTTTTTTATAGCAAAACTCTTAAAAATGTTTAACTTTGACCAGCTGTAACACTCAGCGAGTTTATGATTTTATATGTTTAAATTTGAATAATATGTTAAATTCATCAGATTTCAAGTCAAAGCTGTATCGAATTTTTTCGACTTTAAAAAATAAATTTTTTTAAACGTTGGTAGCGACCCTTAAAGATTTTATTAAAATCTCTAAATTTATGGGTGTCTTCATTTTGTACGTAAAACAAAATAAAGCGATGCCCATCCTAAATTTAGATGTTGTTATTTTAAGGACCACCCTCATACACACATCTCCTTTTTCGGCATCTCCGCTCCTGCTGTGCCTTGCCGCCAGTTTTCGAAGCTTCACGCTGTCGATTTTACTGGCGCTTGTTTCTCTTCCTGATTTATTTTTATTTTCGTTTTTGTATGCCATCAAAAGCGTTGACAAAATTTAATGTGCACTCATGTGGGCACAAATTGTGCAACTTACCGAGATGTACATATGTATTTACGCAGATTTTTTAATACATATTCTAGTTAAAGCATCGCAGCTGTTGAAGGCGTTCACTTCGTATAAACTCATTAGGGAACAAAAGTACTCCTTAATGCTCGAAGCTAGAAAAAGGCATTATTAAATTGTTAGATGTGCGTAATTTTTTAGTGAAGTGCATATACACAGTCTGCAAAATTTGAAAAATAACCCTTTTAGGAGCCCTTAATTGTGGGCCTTGAAGCAAAAAGTTGGGTTGTGTACTCCTTTTTCATTTCTTTGCGGATTGGCCACAGTTTAGAGGACTTCTGATTCAGGTTCTCTTAAAAGGCAAAAATTTTGATGGAATAATAATGATGCTGTACAAATATAACCTTGCACCAGACACGCACCGACACGTCTACTTACTGGTTTATTTTTATTTTTATTTTTCGTTTTGCTGCCTTGGTCGATTTATAGAGCGTGATTTTTGTTCGTTGAGAAGAAGGATCTGGTTTTCAGTTGCAGCACTTGTTCGCAAGAGTTATTCTCTACTTAATGTTCAGGCTGGCAACGCCAAATTGAAGAACTCGGATGAAAGTTATTTGCCCTGACTAAAACTTCATTTGGTCAAGTTCTGAAGCCACACTGATATGACCTTATCAGTTAGTTTATGAAGGGTTGAACTCTTTCATACAGTATATATCCTCGATAGAGGTTTATGAGCAATGTTGAGAAGGCTTATCCCGTCGTAATTATCGGTAGCGGTAGGACAACCATTCTATTAAATTAAGTACGGTAGGCTGAGATTCTTATCTCTGGGCGCATAAATCTTCATCAGGTCAAATTGCGCTTAGCTCTTCGCTTCCGGTTTGAAATAGATCTACTGATATTCCCCCGGCTTCGAAATTTTGTTGCATTCAAGCCGCATTGGTACTATTCTTATATACCCCATCTTAGTCGATTGGAGGAATGAGAGCTTCGACTATGTACACTGGTTTGGGATCTTCTACGTCAAACGCGCCGTTCAAAAGCGTAGAGAAGGGTTTGCTTATAAATCTCGAGTGTACTCTGGCTTCAAGATTTCCACCTGTGTCTTAGTAGGAAGCAGTCTTAGCCTCGAAATCCTCTTTCGATCCTGGTGTCTGGTACTACAAAGGTCTCTGGTCCGTGCATCATCAGACCACCCTCCCTTTTCGGAATTATTCTCGGGCGGCGGAATTTTTAGACTCTGCTCTTAGATCTCACGTTCTTCGCGGATGCGGGTGCTGGTAATTCGTTTACTAGGAAGAGAGGCTTAATCTGGAGAAAAGGTGTCAAAATCTCTCCCCAAGGACCAATCTCATCTCAAATTTATTCACCATCTCATGGCAGCTGTAAAATATGTTGTAAGCTTCATAATTTTTGTGACTGAGTAGAGACGCCTTCTATATAGAGGGTGCGGACATTCTGGGCCTATATCCGCAAATCCCATTCTTCAGGGTCATCAGAGTTATCAGGTTCCTTTATTGGATTAAACTGTATATTCCATCACATACCGAAAACCAGCGCATGTCCCACTGCGGTGAGGATTTTACAAAAACACTCCGCGAAAAGCTTAGCTAAGTTGATATCAGTTGAAAGCCCTTTTCTGCTTCATCGTCATACGAATAAAATGTTTAAAAATTAACGGTATACACGTACATAAACCAAATAAACGAAGCAAAGGAAAATTTCNTCCAGTACCCACCTTAATTTCAAAATTCTACTCCGCCTTTCAACGAACGCTTCATAACTGTTCTACCTTTTTTACAGGCTGTCGCCTTTTTCCGCAAGCACAGTGAAGAAAAAAGCGCAAATGAGCCAAGCAAAAAAAAAGAGACACAAAAATAATTCAATTTCCTTTCACCACCTACACACGCTATCAGATGATTCTGAGCGCGTCGAAGCACTTACATATGAATGTACATATATACAAATTCGGGTGTTCCTTAAAAATACCAAGATCTGATTTTGTATGGGGCACCGCTTTATTTTGTTCTACGTACAAAACAAAAACATGCAACAAAATTTGAAAATTTAAAATAAGCTTTTAGGGACTGAAAAATTGTTTTTTTTTATTGCAAAAATTAAAAAAAAATTTTGACTTTGATCAGCTATAACTGAGCGAGTTAATGAATTTATATGAATATGTTTCAATAAAATGTAAAATTTTTCAGATTTCATGCCAAAACTGTGTCGAATTTTTATGACTTTAAAAAATACATTTTTGCTAACACTGGTAGCGGGCCTTAATTTTTTTTTTTAATTTTGAAATTTTTGTGGCTGTCTTTATTTGGTACGTAAAACTTAAGAGGTTGCAAAGTTATTTTTTATCGCAAAAATTCTAAAAAAAATTTACTTTGAACAGCTGTAATTCAGCGAATTTATGAGTTTTTATGAATAAGTTACAATCGTATGTCAAATTTATCCGATCTTAGGACAAAACAGTGTCTAATTTTTATGACCTAAAAAATTTATTTTTTCTAATATCCCAATTTTTTTAATTTTCAAAGCTGTTTATTTGGTAAGTAGATCAAAATAAAGCGGTTACTATACTGTGTTTATGTGTTAATATTTTATTGACCACCCTTATACACACATCTCCTTTTTCGGCATCTCAGCTCCTGCTGTGCTTTTCCGCCAGTTTTCGAAGCTTCACGCTGTCAATTTTACTGGCGCTTCTTTCTCTTCCTGATTTATTTTTATTTTTGTATGCCATCAAAAGCGTTGATAAAATTTAATGTGCACTCATGTGGGCACAAATTGTGCAAATTACCGGGATGTACATACATATGTATGTATGTACGCATATTTTTTAATACATATTCTAGTTAAAGCATCGCAGCTGTTGAAGGCGTTCACTTAGTGTAAACTCATTAGTGAAATAAAGTACTCCTTAATGCCCGAAGCTAGAAAAAGTCATTATCAAATTGTTAGATGTGCGTAATTTTTTAGTGAATTACATATACCCAGTCTGCAATTTTAGAAAAATAACCCTTTTAGGAGCCCTTAATTGTGGGCTTTGAAGCAAAAAACCTTATGTGTTGGGTTCTTTGCTCCTTCTTCTTTTTTTTTGCGGATTGGCCAGCGTTTAGAGGACTTCTGCTGCAGGTTCTCTTAAAAGGCAAAAATTTTGATGAAAATATAATGAATAATAATAATAATATAACTTTGCACCAGACACGCACCGACACGTCTACGTACTGTTTTTTTTGCTGCCTTGGTCGATTTATAGAGCGTGATTTTCGTTCGTTGAGAGAGAAGGCTTTGGTTTTCAATTGTTTACCGAGCCCAAATTAGCACTTGTTGGAATGAGTTATGCTCTTCTTGATGTTCAGGCTGGCAACGCCAAATTGAAGAAGTCGGATTAAAGTTATTCGTTTTGTTTAAAACTTCATTTGGTTTCAAAAAGCCGGAAGATGTCCTTTCGAACTCAAATGGAGCTATTGGTGTTGGTCAACGTCATTATTTATTAGTTTTGAAAAGATTTCAAACTTTGTGCTATCAAAAGGGGCTTTAAGATCTACAAGAGTGCTGCGAGTGTTTATTTGCTTATCTCAGCCCATTTCCAGGATTTTACGCCCTGTAAAAATCTTAGTAAATACAAATTTGCTAGTTCTGAAGCCACACTGATATTACCTTATCAATTAGTTTGTGAAGGGTTACACTCAGTAAGTATCCTCGATAGAGTTTTATGGGCAATGTTGAGAAGGCTTATCGCGTTGTAATTGGCGCAAGCAGTAGACAGCCCATCTATTAAATTGAGTTCAGTACGCTGATATTTTTAACTCTGGGCGCATAAACCTTCATCAGATAAAGTTGCGCTTAGCTCTTCGCTTCCGGTGTGAAATAGCTCTACCGGCATTCTCCCGTCTTCGGAGTTTTGTTGTATACAAGCCGCTATTCTTATATATCCCATCTTGGACGACTGGAGGAACGCGAGCTTCGTCTATGTACACTAGTTTTTGGGATCTTCTACGTCAAAACGCGACATTCAAAAGCATAGAGAAGGGTTCGCTTATACTTCTCGAGTGTACTTTGATTTCTAGAATTCCACGTGCGTCTTAGTAGGAAGCAGTCCTAGCCTCAAAATCATCTTTCGATCTCGGTGTCTGGTACTGCAAACGTCTCTGGTCCGAGCGTCGTCAGAACACCTCCCTCCTTTTTCGGAATTATTCTCGGGCGGCGGAATTTTTAGACTCTGCTCTTAGGTCTCATGTCCTTCACGGATGCGGGTGTTGGTAATTCGCTTACTAAGAAGAGAGGGTTAATCTGGAGAAATGGTGTCGAAATCTCTCTCCAAAGACCAATCTCGTCTCAAATTTATTCACCATCTCATGGCAGCTGTAAAATATGTTGCAAGCTTCATAATATTTGTGACTAAGTAAAGGCGCCTTCAATATAGAGGGTGCAGATATTCCAGGCCTATATCAGCAAATTCCATTCTTCAGGGTCATCAGAGTTATCAGGTTCCTTTATTGAATTAAACTATATATTCCATCACATACCGAAAACCATCGCATGTCCCACTGCGGCGAGGATTTTACAAAAACACTCCGCGAAAAGCTTAGCTAAGTTGATGTCAGTTGAAAGCCCTTTTCTGCTTCATCGTCGTACGAATAAAATGTTTAAAAACTAACGGTATACACGTACATAAACCAAATAAACGAAGCAAAGGAAAATTTCTCAAGTGTCTCATGTGTCATGCTCGTACGTGTTGCGACATAAGTCACCACCGCCACCAGCAATCACAATAATAACTGTAGAAAAAACTACATCATAAACAGCAATAAATAAAAATTATAAAAAAAACAACATACAAGAATCATAAGTAGCAATCTTGTAGCGAGTTGATTTCCAGTTTCAAGTTGTGGTGGCAGTTACTTAAGCGGCTTCTGAATGTCGAACACTTTGGCACTTTTGTCAGCAACGCAGGGATCCGCCAGCCGCAAAGCAATGCAACTTGATACCGCACGAAGTCAGGCACTCAGTCAACCAGTCAAGCAGCCTGACAGCCAGGTTGGTGGGCTGGGGGGGCAACAGAACAAAAACAAAGTGGAAAAAAATCCGCTTACTTAAAGACACATACAAAGCATTAACTGTTGTTTATAGATTGTTGGCGCAGGCATATTTGTAAATAGGAAGCCTTCCGCCGCCAATGACGCAGCGCATGGGCACGTCAAACAGATCAGATTTACTTGGGTTCTCAGGCGATGATTTATAAATNCCAGCCAGCCAACCAGGTTGGAGGGCTGGGGGGGGCGGGGGCAACAATACAAAAACAAAGTGGAAAAAAATCCGCTTACTTAAAGACACATACAAAGCATTAACTGTTGTTTATTGATTGTTGGCGCAGGCATATTTGTAAATAGGAAGCCTTCCGCCGCCAATGACGCACCACATGGGTACGTCAAACAGATCAGATTTACTTGGGTTCTCAGGCGATGATTTATAAATGTCAACTGTGAAGTTATCGTTAAATTAGATGGAAAATGTGAAGTCGTAATAGTGCGGGAAAATGGTGAGAAGCAAGAGAAATAAACGAAATGTAAAAAGAAAAAAGACATGTAAAAGTCCATAATGAACAAATAAAAGTCTTGAGCTTAGATTGCTCTGCAGGCGCCAATTGGTTTCCCAAAGCAATCATTTTCACGAGTGAGTTCGATTAGTTGGTTAGCAAACAGTTGAGAGGAAACTCGTTTAGAAGTCAATTTTTTCCGCTAACCAAAAACAAAAGCAAAAACAAACACAAGTAGCGAGGGAATCGAGCGGAAGGTAGGCGCAATCAGAAACCGCAAAGCAAACTAAAACAAGAGCAGTGGCACTTTTTTGTGGAACAAAGGAAATAATGGAAGAATACCAACTGTACTAAACATCAAAACCATTTATGCCAAGCAATGAACCAGCCAGACGAGCAGACAAAATCAAATAGACTCAAATAAATGGAATGAAAGAAATTCGAATAAATCGGGCAAGGGAAGAGTAGATATTGAATGAAAGGAGGTTGCATGCACATTCATAGAAAACTATCTGGGAGCGTTGTAAACGACCGAACATCAGCGTCAAATAATTGCCAAACTGTTGAAAACAAACACAAATGTAAGTCCTACACACATGCGAAAGTCCAAGTAGCCGAGACGCGTCTCACATCGGAAACGGAAACATTTTGTGCTTACAGACACGGCCAATCAGCAAAGGGACGATACGCTACATAAATAGCCAACGAAAAGTCAGACAATCAAAATTAAATAGGAGTTTGTAAAAATGCTCAAATCAAAACCAGACACAAAAGTTCGGCTGTCGAACCATCAAAATGGGCATACTCGTATGAGGTTGGTGGTAAATGTAATGAAAATGCGGTAACTTTTTCCGACTTTTGTTCGAAATAGCCACTATTGTGGAATATATAAAAGCCGGCATCTAAAATGCCTGAATGGTTGTGTGCTTAGACAGTGCATAAAGGATGCTATGTAACTAATAGCAAAATTGCTTGTGGCTACACATATTGCGGCTCATGCAAGTGTGGATGTATGTATGTGTGTATGTACCTAAATTGAGCGGATAACGATTAACCCAGTGATAGATTGTAAAGGCTTATATTTTCAAAATCTGAATGGACTTTTGGCAAAATTCATGTTGAAGAATGATGAGGTGTCAAAATCTCAATAACCTTTCTGTAAGATTTAGAAATATTTCAGAACACCTGAGCAAGGAAGCAAAGAAATAACATACGCCGTATTTCAAATATGTCGGCTCAAAAACCATGCCTTCTACTGTGAACCACTTGTCGTTTTGAGTATATTCGGACAAAAATTATACAAGAAATGGAACTAGCGACGACTGAAATCTGAAGGATAGCTTCAAAATCCAACCCAACGTCCATAGCCTACTAGCATAACTGCCCAAGGAAGCGAGCTACTGATATCACTACTAGCCACATTTTTTTATTTTTTAAGTTTTTCAATGTTGCACTATGGGTAATTTCACCCATTTTTGACGCAAAAATTAATTATGACCAAACAAAGAGGTTATTTAAAAAAAAAAAACATCATTCTTTTATTGATTGGCATACGATTTCCCACATTTTTGCAAAAAAAAATCTTAACCCTTAACTGATGGGACAAAATGGCGAAGTTTTTAACTTGTGGGTTCATTGAGAAAAAAAACTAATACAGTTTTTGTGAATATTTATATTAAAGAAAAAAATTACATTCGCTTACAAAAACAATTTTTAAGTTGCTTATTTTAAAAATATTAACAAATTATATTAACTTCAATTGAAAACCTGGAGACTCGGTATTTCCTAACTAGTCTGCTGAAAAGTTAAAGCGTGCAAAATTGTAAACAGCCTTTTGCTTCCCCTCTTCATTCATCAAGTAAACAGTAACCGCTCCACGAAGTGTTTGACCCAGCATTTGACCTGTGCTGCGTCGTTAGTTGTATAATAGTTGCTCTCCCGTTTCTTCCGTCTATGATACTAAGTCAGGTCAACTCCTTATCCATTTACTTAATATTATTACCTTCATAAAAGTTATAACTTTTATCTAACGCTACCGGCAAGTGCCACATCGCATACCTTCATAAATGAAGCCTTTTAACCCAGTGAATCCACTCACACAGCTCATTGTTTGTCATCATAGAATGCTGAAGATTCATGAGCCGATCGCTATGGGCAATCGTTATGAAAAATTAAGACTTCGGATAGATGTGCGACCCATTAAAGTCTTAACCTGACTTATCATCTTCGTAAAAAAAAATAAGTTGTACCAAAAATATGCTCCTTATTCTTATGGGCATAAGCACCGTTTTTTCTTTTTAACTCTTCAATTTTTAATTACCGATAGATACCTGAAAAGGGGGAAAGAAAAAAATTATTCATTTATTTTACCTGCTGCCACTCAGGATCTAGGACGCCACAATCTGCAGTACTTTAGCCAAGCCAATTCTCCTTTTCGCTTGATAATTTTTTGGTGTATCGAAATAAAAATAGTTATAACGACTGTCCACTCAAAATTTACTAATCCACTAATAACTTCCTACATCACCTGGTATGTACATCCAAATATTCAAAAATGCATAAACCATAATTTTATTACGTGGTTATGTTTGCGAAAATATGTAACAAAAAACTTCTTCCAAATCCGCACTCATTCGATCGCCTATCGCCTTGGGCCGCATGCTGTTTGTGAGTTTTCGCGGTGATTGGGATCCTGTGGCGCGCCAAACAGACAATCAAACATTATTTGCGGTCAACAGTAAAATAGGAGAAAAATTCAAAAACGTACTATGCCATGCCACTCCCAACCAACGGCTGTTTGTGATTGTAAAGGGAAATCTGAAAGCTATGATTGCGGCAATATTAGTCTTCAATTGTAAGTGGCTTCCAGGAATTTTAGCGGAGGCAGAGAAGTGCATCTGAAATGAAAGAACAGTATATATTTCACTTTCAATTTTAATTGAAAACGCTTCTTTTTTATTTGGCTTTTTTTTAACGCTTCAAGGCAATTACGAATTTATTGATTGTACATTGTTGCGGTCATAAAGGCAGAAGAAAAGTGTATTAATAGAAAAAACGCATCTGATTGGACGAAGAACAATTGGACAATCACTTTCTAATAAATCGCATTGGAATTGCTATTTTAGTGCCACTCAAAAAAAAATAATAATAACCTTAACTGCTGAGTGCCGCATTAAAATTTAACACACTAAATATAGTCATCTCATAAAAGTAAGATATTTTGGTTAGTGCAAGAAGTTGCGCAACAAAGTAGTGCCAACCAACACCTTGGCCAAATACGAGCTACACGTGCTAC
>NW_016165139.1:0-28723 GCF_001687245.7 Rhagoletis zephyria | reverse complement strand
ATAGAAAATAATGTTATCCCTTTTTAGGATTATGATACTTTAGATATATTAACAATTACTTATGTAAAAATATACGTTGAATAAGAAGACTTTTTTATTACCAGAAATGAATGGAAAAAATGTTTTCTAGTAGAATTTCAACTAGACAATAGAATGAGAAAAACGATCAAGCGTTATTTGCAATTTGATACATTTATAATTACGCCACAAATCGGAGGGGAAGCTCGGCCAAGCACTAGCATACTATGTGTAAGCTCCAATTTATTATTATTATTAATTTCCGCATCGCCGCTACTATCACTGACGCCCCAAATGGACAAGTGTAGAAAACACAAGAAGTCGTCGTTATTTGTTGAAACTTTACTCCTTCAAGGATTATTGAACGCTGATTTCAAAAATTAAATCGGGTTTTTTGTTTCAGCAACCACTTTCAAAAAACACTGCTTTTTAGAACCGGCTATTAATTTTGAGAAAAGCGAATTGATCCGAGTTTTTAGTATCTGTAACTAATTTTGTAAAAAGCGGAGTGTTCCCAACCATTTCTTAAATTAAAAATTTCGGTACCTCTTTTGGACTTACCAAATTCGCCTTTTATTGATTTTTTTTCAATAATCACCAAACTAATATATATGTATATGTACATATATAGATATCTATACGCAACCGGTACAAAAACCGATTGCACTTTTGCAATAACCATAACAAAACATTTAGTGTGACCACACCGCTTTTCTCAAAATTATTACCCGGTTTTAAAAACCCGGGTTTTTCGAAATTGGTAACCGGCACAAAGAAACCCGTTTTGTTATTTAAATCACCGTATTTGTATTACTCTATGTACATTTGTGCGTCAGTAGGCGTGGGAGCTGTGCGGTTTTCATCAATTGGGGTGTGTTCGAGCAACTTAATACATACCGCAATATTGCAGCCTTTCTTGATGATATGGTGCTGATGCTCAACTAAAAGTTCTCCGAAATGCTGCATAATTTTTTGTGTTGCTTTTGATTTGACAGTGATGAGCAACTGATTGACAAAATGTTGTTCTTCGATCGCTTGATGTAGGCAAAGTAGCCCAATTTTTAGCGTAGAACATGATGCTCTTTCATAAAAAAGCAACACTGCCGCATTAATTGCAGCTCGAATACAGCGTAATCTTTAATTAATACCACATTCAGAGATAGGACTTTTACTTATTTTGATTAATGTATTTTTTCCACCTTAAGTGCTATATTGATTGGCCTATGCTCCCAGAAAATGAATTGAAAACATTTTGTAAAATATGCGTAATTTAGATCTGGGAGAATAAATGAAATTAAAATCTATAATTTTGGTATTTTAAATAGAGTTCCCAATATTGTACATGATAATAATAATAATAGCAATGACATTCCTATTTAGTCTATAAGCAATACAAATGAATTGAATTATATAATTTAGTTGACCGCTTAAAGCAATCAAACTGTAAACGAAAGAATTTTCCTAAAGTGTGAAGTGTAAAATATGCATTATTTCATAATTTAAAAAAAAAAATATGGATTCAAAAAGCATTACTTTCAATCGAAATTCTAGCATGAAGTTTCTTTATCGAATTGAACTTCAACGCATTTATACGACGTAACATTGGGTCTGAGTCAAACTTAAAAACATACGATATACTTACATACATACGTACCGAAATTTAAATTTAATGATTAAACGACAAACAAGTTATTTTCTTGAAGAAGCATAAGGCTAATACACTACTCAACAAATTTTAAAATTTTGACTAAATCTGGAGATAACGCCAGCCATTTCTAATAGATGTTGAATCCAAATTCGAACTCAGAATTGCTCTATCACATCAGGTTATTTTTAAATGTTCTAGCCTAAAAAGCAACAAATGCAAGTCTGTTTATAATGGAAGACATTGAACTTAATATTGAAATGGTCAACAACTTTGATTTAATTACCTTTCTTTAAGATTGACGTCTTTAATAAGTGCTTGAAATCGTGTTTCAACCGGCGCCTAGTCCCGTTTTGTATATAATGATGCCTCTGCATACCTTTTTCAGCACTTTAAATTTTTCAAACTTTTAATTTCTCAAACAAAATAAACAGAGAGAGAATTGTATTGCACAAAAACTGGTATAGACAAGATGGTCGTTTTGTTTCCGACTGTAAAATCGATGGGATATGATTCTTTTGCCCCTTTAGATTTTAATCTAAAATGAAATCGATTTGAAAATATCTGGTACCGAAAAGAAGGAAAGTATATTTCATGCACATTTTGAGAGTATAGTAAGAGCTTCTAGACTTTCGATGGCAAGATTAAGACCAATTTTTGAATAGTAAGAAAAAAATCTAAACGGAATAATATTTAGCAACATTTAGCTTTTATACGCCCTATCGGTCAGTTAGTGCTTTACAAAGCGTCTGAATAAATAACTGAAAATAGAAATGCAATAAAATGGAACGCATCCCAGAAGATAATTTAGGTAATCCTTCTTAAGTGAAGCCACTCTAAAAGGCCTACCCAGGGGGAGGCTGAAAAAAATGCTTCCCTGCGTGCCTTCTAGAGAGGCTTTTCCTATTTGAAATTTACGCGGATGCATGTATTGGTGTATAAGGCTGGTACTAAAGTACGTCCTACAAAAGCGCTTCTATGGGTAGCGAAGGCAGAAGCCCTTGAGTTGGTGCCATTCCATGCAAGAACGAAAAGAGAAAGGAATACAGAATGGAAGGCCTCTTACCCCCAGGAAGGCAAAATATTTGGTTTAATAAAAAGATTATTGAAATAAAAATAATTTTAATTTGTAACGCTATTTTGACTATTACCTAAATGTTACTTTTCTGGAATAACCCCGGTATATTGTAAATTAAAAAAACATCAAAAGTAAAACTAATATTAAAGTTTTAAATATACATACATACATAAGTATAATATAAGAATCATAGCAGCTGTGAGCATATCAACAATTATAATAATTAATAAAGAAAATAAGAAATGTATTACACATACATACTACATATATGCACATTTACATACATACATATGTATTTATAAAATGCCTATACACAATCATACTAAGTATAGCTATATCCATACTTATTTACGAGTACTTAAAGGAATATATACTCTAGTTTGTAAACAACTCAAAAAAAAAAAATGTTACGCGAAACGCCTTAATTATATGCATATTTACTTACATACTTACTTACCTACATAAGTGCATACATTATTAACTTTACTTAGGCGCATAAACGATAAACTTTACAATATTATAATCATTAGTATCGTAATTAAGTGAAGGCATCGTTATTTTTTATCGTATTATGGTAGTTAGAGCGCGAACGTTTATATGAAATTGTATACAATTTTCAAGTGCAATAAATAAAATGCAATTTTGTAATAAATTACTTATCGTTGTTTTCATTTTGGGTAGCATTTTAAAAAGAATATTAAGCGATTAAACAGATCACAACGCAAGCCAGTACTCCAGCAAACAGTTACGATTTACAAGTGCTTATTGTACGGCTGTTTTATTTGTATGGGTTGAAGCTGTGCGTTGTGTTGTTATATCGAATGTATGTACTTATGTATCGCCATTCAGATTCTCGATAATAATCTGATAAAATGTCCCCTGAGCTTATAAATTCAATATTCTGTTTGTTGTTGTGATCGCCCGCTTACGGTTATCCAAAAGTACCCAATTCCTGTTTCCTTTTTTTGGTTCTCGGGCTGGTGGAAGCAGTTTGACAGAGTTATTTTTTCCCGCTATCCGAAAATTACACGGACATTCTTCCAGGAGAAGAAAAATGAAAAAATGCGTATACCAACAAACAAAGATTTTCACATTTTGCAGTTTTCCTTTTAGTGATAATTGGGGAAAAAATACCCTGTGAACAAGTTTAGTGACGTTGAAATGTTCAATTTTTAAATTCTTAAATATAAAATGGTACTCACCAGGGGGATGAGTCGGTTTTTTCAAACCGACGATGTTTAAGCGATTTTTCAAAATCTTTATTTTTCGTATACCGAGTAATCTGGCTTTTAAGAATTGAATAAACTGGGGTTCCATCTAGTTTATTTACATACAAGATCTAAAAAAAAGAACTATATATCTGAATACTGAAAATTTTCCGCTACAGATAATTACTTATGGTGATTTCGTTTCTACCAAAAGATCTCGGCTTTTGATTGCCTTTTCTCTTTCCGTATTCGATTCGAGGCAAACGGTGCGAAAATTTTGTGTTTGTTTCTTAAACTGTTACACTCTTCTAAGGCAAAAAATGCACTTCTCTGCCCTTTGAAGCTTTCTCAGGGGAAATGGTCGCCCTAAAAATAAGATGGTTGCTTAAAATGACAATACTATGAAATGTGTGAGTTAGACAAGAACAAGAAGGCAAAAACATGCCCTTTTACAGGGTTGAGTGTAGCATCGAACACATTTTGCACCGGGGAAGGACAACATTTTTTGGAAGAAACGAAATCACAATTAAAAAAAAATAAAGAGAAAACCGAACAAAACATTTCACTCACGAACTCATTTTTTTTGTTATAGCAGCTCGCTCGAAGTCTATGTATGTGCAAGTATCAAAACAAATTATGCATTATTTTCACAGAGGGGAGTTGTTGGAAAATTATGTGCGCTCTAAGGTCTTTTGAAAAAAAGGAAGGAACCTTCCGCGTTATAAAAGCCAAGTTAAGTAGACCATGGATTGAATTGACAGTGTCACAGAGAGCAGGATATTTAAAATTTACCTTCATTTATTTAATTAACAATTGAATCACATTAACTTCATGAAATCGGATATATCAATTTTCGCATTACCACACCACCTACAGAAACAAGTTATGGAATTTCTTGTTTTGACGGTGAGGTTTCATAAAATAACAAATCAAGAGAACCTGAAACAAAAAAAAGAAGAATAGCCCGAAAAGGCAACTGTTGTTGCGATCGCAAGAGGCCGGCATGCTATTTTGCATACATAAATAAGTACGTCGAAGTATTTTCATAAAAAAACGAAATTGAAAACAACAACGGATAGAAGTTTTTTTTTTTGTATTTTAATTGACATAAATTTTTATTGTGTGTGATAGCCACATTAATTTCAACTCATTTGGTTGATGATAATCCAAAAGTTTAAGATTAGACGAATATAAAATGGAGTAACTAAATATGTAAATTTGTTTAGAGGCATATTTTGTGATAATGCTGCATATATATATGTATATGAGCGCATGCATATGCATGAGACTTCACGCTCTTCTGTGTAAGATTTAAAAATTAAAATTTAACTAAAAATACCTGATGTATATGTATGTGTATGTATGTATGTATATATATGTAAATACAGTAAAAATTGTGCAAGCGTGAATTTTATGCGTAAATGCAAATGGTCGTTTCTTGGTTGTTTTTTTCCCTTTCTGTTAATATCGCATACTTATTTCAAGGTCACTACTACTACTTCCACTAAATATACGACTTTTTTTTTTTGATTCCCATTGGTGAAATATGTACATATTTTAGCGCACGGCCGGTTTGACGATGGTAGAAAAACACAGAGCAACTAAGACGTGTAAGAAATTAACTAAATACTAATAATCGTTGTGTGTGTATATGTGTGAGTGCGTGGAGAAAAAATACACACACATTCGCACTCACACACACCGATGAGGATGTAGAAATTATGCTAATGAGGTGGTCATTTAGGTTTTTAATTTCATTTGAATATCCAGTTGTTTCGTTTTGCTATTTAATCGGGTTTGTTTCTTAAGTCTTTTGATTATTTCGCTGATAAAAAATATTTCTGGGTGCCTAAATTGAAAGAGAAAAGGAACAACATTCAACTAAAACAAATTTATTACTTTGACGTAAAACCGATTTACATATGCGTATACATATGTTCCTTTAGACAAACACGGGTTTTTAGTTAAAAAAAAACCCCAAAACAAATTAATTAAAAATATTTATGCTCGCGTCTCTTTCTTCCACACCGTCTGACATTTTAGCTGCTTGGTCGCTTGTGACTGAACACCATAACGCATTTATATAATTTACATACGACCTTGAGGGTTTTGTTTTCGCACAATCAATTAAATGATGTCCAACACCACGCTGTGCGAGCAGCAAATCAACCATTCACACCCATTTCTATGAGATGCTATAAATCTTTAATTTTTATTTGAAAACGCAAGTCAATCATCAATACTTCAATGCAACTGCTAATTATTAAATATATTTAATTGATACAAACAGCAAAAGAAACGACCTCCTGTGGCTTGGCTCAATGAAAGTGTCAATGCAGATAGACCGGCAGAGTAGCTGAAGTCTTCAAGTGCTCTTCCAGTATGCGCCAATGGCGTAAAGGCGCACCCTGCTTGAAATTGCAAACACTTACGTCTGTACACTCCCAGCTTTACATACATACACACATATGGGTATATGACTAAGATTCCAAAATCGTTTTACCCAAGGCAGATATTTCAGCAACGCTGCAAAAAAGGCAAAAAAAAAGAAGAAGTTGCAGGCGCTAACAGACGTTTCTTCGCTAATGATGGTGTAGAAAAAGTATTCATTACTAAGAAGATCTACACTATGCAACAGCATTTTTTTCAACAGAATAACCGTGGTATTCTTCAGGAAGAAGACATCATGCATGCGTTGAACAGACTCAAAGTCTAACATGTCTGAAAAAAGGGGCCATGGCGTGTCTTTGTACTGCATACACAAACTTTTAAAGAGTTATTATTTTGATGCTTGAGAAATTCTCTTTAGTTTATAAACCTGTACTTCCACCACAAAACTCCCGTGGTTTCTAAATTGACACAAAAAAATGTCCTGCACTCTATTTTCGCGTTTTTACTCTCTGCCGTCTCCGCATTTTTGCTAAGGCTTGCTAAAAGCTTCCTCCCTATGGCAGAGCTCGCAGAGGCTACACTGCTCTCATCACTGTTGGACTCGTTGATCCGGCAACCGTTATTTCTCGAGGCGGTCCGTTGTCGGAACAGCTGCGTAAACGAATGAGCAATTTTTGGGCACCAGCGTGACCCATCATCACCACGAAAGCGCATGACACTTTGATCCAACCCATTTAAGTTTACCTCCCATCCATGACCAGGGATGCTTTCCATATATCAAAGCTATTAGGAGCTTAGGCATACAGCATTTACCTCTGATCTTATCTGTGTACCGCTCTAAGATCGCAAAAGCTCTAAACAAATAAAAACAAAAACCCTTCAAAAATGTTTTCCTTGCGATGTATTTAATTTATATTATATATACTTATCTAATTTATATTATAGTTATATTTTTTATACCCGAGCGCACTAGTACACAAGGGTATATTAACTTTGTTCGAATAACGGTTGTTTGTAACAGCCAAAACGAATCGAGATAGATATGGACACATGTACACATAAATGATCAGAATGAAAAGAGAGGTCGATTAAGTCATGTCCGTCCGTCCGTCCGTCTATCCGTGTACACGATAACTCGAGCAAAAATTGAGATATCTCAACGAAATTTGGTATGTACGTTGCCCTTCGTCACAGGTAGGTTGGTATTGAAAATGAGCGAAATCCGTATGTAACCATGCCCACTTCCCATATAACGGTATTTTCGAAAAATGCAAAAACTGCGATATTTCAGTAAATATTAAATGCAAATTGTTGAAAATTAGTATGTGGAGTAGAATTGTGGCAGAAAATAATATTATTATGAAATTTTTAGAAAATGGGCATGGTACCGCCCACTTAAGATAAAATGCTGTAGCCGCTTCACCAACCCTACCAAACTCGGTACGAGGCTTGGGTAGGGTCTAGTTAAGAAATCTGTTGAAAATCTTTGAAATCGGGTAATAACCACCTGCTCACCTGCCATATAACGGTAATTTACAGGAACATGAAAATTGCGATAAATCAGTAGCTACTGGAGCTAGTTCACTTAAAATCGATGATTGCAATAACCACTTAGCATAAAATTAGAATATTATAAATTTTTGGATAATGGGCGTTACGCCGCCCACTTATGACCACAAATGTGTATCTCGGTAACGGATTTATCAATTTCTACCAAACTCGGTGCACTTAATAACCTGGATACAAAAAAGCAATTTGTTGAAAATTATTAAAATCGGACTAAAATTGCACCAGCTTCCCGTATAACGGTAAATTTCAGAAATACGAAATCTCCGATATTTCAATGAGGCCGCTAATTTACTCCAAGTTATTAGTTACAACAGTTTCCTTACAATAAATAAGACTGCTATAAACTTTTAGGAATTAAGCATAGCACTTTCGAAAGAATTTTTTCTCCTTTGGTTCAACTTTGTTATATGATAAAAGAAAAGTTCTGAAAAGTATCCAAATCAAAAATGGTAAACTAAAACCATTGGTTAATTTGACATGGATTGACCATATATTTTTACTGCTGAAATAATCAGAGAGTAGTATAAGTGAGCGCATACTTACATACATACATATAAGTATTCGTTTAAAGAAATTGAGAACGCAAAATTTAAAACAAGTTATCTTTATTTTGACTTGCATACCACCAATTGATCGAATAGTACAAATAACATCCAAAAATGTATTCAAATATATCATTTCTGCTAACCAAATTTTTTTTAAGAAACTGTAAGAATTTTCGATTTTCAAGCAAAATTTAATAACTCTTTTAGCACAAGCTATGGATGGCAAGTACTGAAGTGTGTCGAATAATTTTCACCCTTTATGGCTAGAGAATTTCTGCAAAAAAAAATAAAATCAAATTCTACAATAACAACAAAACAAGTATGGTGTTAACGTCAGAGTAACTCTGCCAACGTGTACGGTGTACCCATACCTGTTATATACTACGTGTGTCCCACAACCCGAATCTACATACATATTTATTCATAGCGCTCGAAGCAACTACAAGTACGGGGCGAGTATGTATATGAAGTTAGGTATCAATATGTACATATTTTGTATATAAATACATTAGTGTGCCCGTATTTGAAGATATATATTTATGTTTAGATGTACGCATGTATGCTTGCACACTAACACAAACACAGCAGATTAATGAACAAACTCTGCAACTACTTAACTTCAAATCAATATTCACCAGCAACTCAGTAACAGCGCTGGAACAGACATATACATATGTACATGTATATGCATACAGCCATCGACTGCGCCTTCAAGAAAAGCGTCAGTGCTCGTGCCATAGACAAAGCCACAGCCACAGCCGGCGAGGCAGCCAGCCAACCAGCCAACCAGCCAACCAGCCAGCCAGCCATCGTCACCGTCAACGTCCGTCGCTGTGCCGTCAGCAGACCAATTTAAAATTGTTTTCTTGAGTCTAGTGAATTTGAAATGCCAAACAGTCGTTGTTAAGAAGTGATTGTGGCCTCACACGCTCAACTCCAGCTCGGCGCTCAAGTACGGTGGCGAAATCATAAAAAGAAACTAATCAACCAACCAACCAACCAACCAACCAATTAAACGCCTATAAACGCCTGTAATATTTTCAATTTGTAAACTGCAACACGCAGCCTAACTAAGGCTTTGCTAAAGAGAAGAGAAAAAAAGATTTACAAAAAACCGAAAGTACTTACTACCAGATTTTGTGTAATTACGCGTTCGTTCGATTGGAAAAAATCTGCAGTTAACGTTTTTTAATTACATACCGTTAAAACTCCGCACACACACACACGCACGCACGCGCACACACTCTCAACAAACAAATATGAAGTACTTCAACATGTGAGTGTTACTCCTTCTGCTATGTTATAACCAATTTTATTGTTTTTTTTTTCAAACGGATTATACGATTTTAGTTGATGTAGTAAATAAATTGTAATAGACATTTTGCAACATTTTGAATTTGAAAAAAAAAGTGCAGTGAACTTGCAATGAAGTAAAAACGGCATACATTAGTTCCTCAAAACACGAAATAGTATAATAATAAGGTGAAGTTGTGCAAAGCAAAGCTGTCGGAAATGCAAACATGCCAAGTATTTAGGTTGAGCAGCACACGAGTTCGTGCCTTAAGTCTTTTGATTTGCACTTAGTGCTGGAATTGGATATCTAGTAAGTGGCATACTAAGCTGGCATTAAAATGCTGTTTATTAGTGTGCTAAAAAGAAGGTATACCAGTTTCCTTTCTGAATATGTACATTTAAAAATGTGCTTTCCAAGTGTCACCATTCGGAGGGAGGGCATACCAAATTCTCGCTAAGAAATTGTCCTTGGAGTAGTTGTATTTAAGACGACTTTGGAAAGACAAAAGAGCAGTATTTGGCTACTCAATATTTAGTTTTTTTTATATATCTCCTAGACCCAGGCAAAGATTTGTGTACTGCTTTGACAATATTTCGCTTCTTACTTAGCTTTTTCTGGTTATTTTTGAAACGAAATATGAATAGAGGAAAGAGATCTGATTTAATGCTTATATGCGCAGTTTATGCCACTATTCGTTTAAATTAAAATTATATAACAAATTCCAGCAAAACTTATCTAGATACAAATATACATAGCATAACATAAAAGTTATTCCCATTCAATTTTTGTTCAAATTACTTTCGTGTAAGTGATTTGAACTTTCTATGGAAGGACCCTTGTAGAGCATTTTTTGTTTACCAGATTTGAAATGTTCAGAATGGAAAGATAAATCCATTTAGCCCTGTATAGCTGTGCATCCTTCTGAGCGCGCGATATCTCAAGCAAAAATTTTGAATTTGAGGGCGGATGATATTGAAAAAAAGAAGAAAACGAGATATAACCACGGCCACTTACATATACTGAAGCCAACTCATCCAAAATGTATGCTTTGGATAACCTCCTTGCAAGAATTTATTTTATTTAATTTTTTTAATTTTGGAAGATGGTCATGACACCGCCATATGATTACATGTTTATGTGCATTTCAGCAATCGTTTTATCAATATACCCGGAACTTAATGCAATTGTTGTGTTAAGTTTAACTAAGCCATTGGAAATTATTGCAATCGGCTTCGCTCGAGCTTGAACTTTTTTTTATTGCTTTTTATTTTGAAACTAAAAATCTCGAAAATTTATTTTTCTGATGTTTCATAAGTTTAAAATTGTGGATTCTTCAAATTATCAATATACATATGTATGTAGGAAAGAGCCTTGGACCTGAAGTATTTAGCTTGCCGATATCTACATATATCCAAGTCATCAGATCTGTACCCTTTCGTTCGATTTTTAAAAATGAAGTTCGAATTAAAGGACTTGAACTGTTAGGGTTAACTTTTCGAAGAGTTTAGTCTAAAGATGGGATCAGTCTTCTGAAAACTGCTAACCGCATTATTTTGGAACCACTTCACTTTGTGAGTATCTTACGGTTTTCACCTCTTAAAAATCGGACCACTTAGACATCCAGCGCCCTTCGTTCGAACTGAAAATTCGAAAGGAAATTCATTCGATCACGGATGCCGTTCTCTGAATTCTATTAGGAATGAGCAGATAAAATATGTACCTAAAAAATCGTGACTGCCTGCACAAGTTTGCAATACCATTCAACAGGCGCTGCCGCTGCTGCAAAAACCTGGTCTCAAAGAAGGCAGTTAAACACTGAATGCTAGGTTCTTGCAAGAGGTAAGACACTTGGCAAACCAATCCAATTGAGTATTTCAGAATATATTCGCCTCTATAAATTGTATTGGGATAAAATTTTCACCAAATTTTGTGCGAATACCCAATCATGTGACACTGCCTTTATACATACGAATATACATACGCAAATACGAAAAATAAAACAATATACTCTTTTATAAAAAAAAATAAAAATAATTAAAACCATTCCTTCGTGGCACTTCACTTATAATGAAGCCCAGAGTTTTACTCATTATATAACCGCATAGATTATCACAACAAAAACTTGTTACTGGTTTCCCATGAGAAATCAAGCTGGTAATTTTGTGAAAAAAAAAAACAAAAAATAATTAATGCAAAAAAAAAAATACTTAAAAGAAGACTTGTCTATTTGAACTTTACTATTCGATTTAAATCAACATTAATGCTTAAAATGGCGAGATGCAAAACTGGTTGTAGTCTAAGGGGGGAAAAACACACAAATGAAGATGCATAGAAAACAAGAAAAAAAAATGTTCAGAAGCCCACAATGTAAAAATTTAAAAATAAAGCAAAGGTAAAATCACATCAACAAATGGCGTACATAATAGCAACAGAAGAAGTAGAGGAAAATGCAGATGCAGTAGCCAAAATTAGCCGCAGAAATGGAGAAACTTTAACGAATTTTGGCCGAAAATTTTCGAAAAAAAAGCTGATGGCAAATACACTTATGCATCACAAATGGCTGGATTAGTAATTCACATTATTTTTCTTCAAGAATCAGGCTTATATCTTTATTTCTTGACATTATAATGCTTTAATTTATTAAAATGTTAACGTATGGTCGACTTTAAGGAAAATTTGTGAAAACTATACTTTTTTCCTGTGCCTTTTGTTGTAAGAAGCTATAAAGAGCTTTAAGGAACGATAAAAGCTCTACCGATACGTATGTACATATATCGATAGCAAATATTGTACTAAGTAATCAAGTATTGCTTTTGCGTACAATTTTCTACGTCACGTCTTGCGGAGAAATGATTTCAAGGCCGTTTTGTATCACTGCTCTGTCCATCAACAATGTCTGCAGCAGCTGCACCAATCAGCTCAAACCACAACAGCTGCGGTAAATTTCGCAAAGTCAGTAGGTAAGACGTTTTAGCCAGCGCCAACCCAGTCGACATACATACCAACCAACATATGAGCAGAGTATACATACATACATGTATGTATTAAAAGTCCAAAAGCACGAAGGTGACCCGCGCGCCCAGCCCACTGACCACTTCTATTTCGATTGCAGTTGCAATTCGTTATTCATTTACCAGTTTCTTGTAATTTTCATTTGACTGGCGATGCTGGCATCCACCAATTGGTGGTGCTAATGCAGCAATCAAGTCAACCGGCTTTGCATGCACGCGCTGCGCTCGTACATAGAATCAGCTAAAGCTATTTATGTTCGTATTGCAAATTATTAGTTTAATTACAAATTTAACACGCGTTTAAATTAACGGCTCCACCGCACAAACATACACACACATACGGGCGCGCACAATCAAACACACCGACACATGCATACGCACAGAGGCCAATTGAGAGTGTAGCCAACGAGTTAAGCAGGCATTCAAGCAGACAGATGTAGGCAAATGATATGTTAATGCTGGCTAAAATCAAATTTAATTGCATCTACATATGTATGCAAAGCAATTGACTGTGTTTGATTGTGTGCTTACATTTCATTACTTTCTGCGTGTTAGTTAAAATTCGCTTGTTGTTTTGTGTGAATGTGTGCGTCGATTACTGCAACAGCCCGCAGCGGCATTTTTTCGCATTTTTTACATTGAACGATTACGGTTACTTACGGTTCGAGAGTTTTCTGTGCTAATGCAGGATTAGTTTTGTTTTCAAACTTTAATAAATACTCGTAATACATACATTTATATGTATACTCGGTTATTGATGTAGAATTGCAAATTTTTGGCGCATGAAATTTTGGAAATTAAGCAATATCGCGCAGTGATTTCGTTAGATACAGGGTAAAAAGTAATAAAACTTATGCGACGAAATCAAACTTGTTGGCTCGGTATTGAGTAAAACCAAATGCAAGTGACTTTTGGATGTCAATAATACTATGTTGATGGCTTTTTTCGAGTTTAGCTCAAATAAGGAAGATATCCTTAATTGAATCCCTGCGCACAATTTATTGTTTAATTAGGTTAAGTTCTTGAAAGATGTTCTAAAAAAATACTCATATGAGGGTTTTTGATACGAGGTATTCATTTTTGAAGTTCGTTTATTATTAGCTTTGCGCTAGATGGCGCTGTAGACCAATTTTATTGAATTTCATTGAGTTTTTATTAAGAGACGAGTGCTGGCATCAGAAGTTTCTATCTCACATTCATTTGCCAAAAGGAGTTATATTCAAAATGTATTTGCAAGCATACGCTGAAACTTAACTCGTTAGTTTTACTCTCTCGCTCTGAGTGATTTTTTGTTTATTTATTTTTTTTTCAGTTTTCTAGATTTCGGTAGAGGAATATGGGATTGCACCTGATATTTTCTCTTCTGCCAGTTTTCATAATAAATTCGACTAAAAAATAATAATTGATGTTTATTAATTAATTTTTATACTTACATTGCTTTCGTGAAACTGGTCATATTAGTTTATCTCATCCAATTCAATTCTTTTCAATTTTTGTATTTTTTTTACATCTAAATTTTTTCGAAACTTGAATATAAAAAATTGTTTTAAGCCATGCATCGAAATAGCCAATTACTGCGTACACTTTCAATACTTTACACACCATTCCGAAACCTTTGTTAACGCATAACAAAAGACTTAAGCGGCGTACCGGCATTTGAATACAAATCGTTGAGTGAATTGGTTAACCAAAATTACTGCGAAAATTTAACTAGGTGAATGCTTGAGAGCTAAAAAATTAAAACTTAAAATGAAATAGCTTATAATGTGAAATACCAGAAAAAACAACTAAATTGGAGTTTATGTAAAACAAGCCTATACACATACCTACATATGTATGTACATACACTTACAAACATACTCGACGTGAGGGGTCTATATCATTCAATACTCTCTGACTACAATTTTAATAAACTACATTTCTGATACTTAAGTCAAACTCTGATTCAACTTTTTACTTTACTTCGCTTGAAAATATTAAAAATACTTGGCACTCCTACCGTTTGTCGGTGTGGGTCCTTCTGCTCTTGTTACTTCCATAATATTTGTAGACTCCGTTTATTTTTATTTTGTACCGATAGATGCCGTGTCGAAGGATCTTTTCATTGGCGCCTCAGCATCCATGCGTACAACATGGCCAAGCCAGCACAATCCTCGTATTTTTATGCGCTTAACTATATGCATGTCCTTAAAAACCTCGCACAGTTAGTCATCCCATCTTCTTCAGAACCCGTCGCACACATCATAGATGTTGCGTAGAGTAGTTCTCTCGAAAGCCCTCAAAACCGTCTCATCTTTGTTCATCTTTCATGTTTCTGCACCATATAAAATAGCGGACATGATGCGAGATTTGTAGAGCAAAGTTTTTATTCGTCGAAAAAGCGCTCTGCTTTTCAATTGCCTACCGAGCGCAAAGTAGCACCTGTTGGCAAGAGTTATTTTTCACTTGTTCTCCAGGCTGGAATCGTTGGTGGTATTTATGCTGGATCTTATGTAGATAAAGCGCTTAACTACTTCAAAGTTATACACAACTGGACAATGACGTGTGTCCCAACCCGCGAGGACTTTTTATATGCGGCTGGGCGGCACTTTGTCTCGCAGTTCTTTTCCAAGATTTGGCTTATTGTGAATACATGTTCTATGATGCATTAACCGGGTCTAAAGCCACACTGATACGGCCCAATCGGTTCTTTGAAAATAGACTTTAGTCTTTCACACAATATGCCGATAAGGCCCTATATACCATATATATTAAGAAGGCTGATCCCGCGGTAGTTTGCGCATAAGGCGGGGTCGCCTTTTTTATGGAATGCTATTTTAATCTCATCATGTTGGGGTGGTTTTGAATAAAAAATAAACATAAATTCATGGCAACCACTGAGTATACCTAGCTAGCTAGAATATTCTATTTTAAACACGAATTCCAATCGCCGCCTGTCTTCCCAGTTTAGGTGCTCGTATTGTATGCACATAAATGTTAGCTGGCCATCCTTAGTTTGCGAAATAATAAAAATTATGTTTAATGTTCGTTGCAACACTTGCCATTCCTTACCCACCCACTAAAGAGTCACGTTTCCAATTCGTGATGTTGAAACATGACACTAATGCTTAATGTAACTTCAATCGATGTATATGCATGAATGAGTTTTTTATATGTTACAAGCGCAAGTATACTTCTTCGGTGCATTTTGTTTAGGTAATGGTTAGTTTTAAAATTTTCATAGAACTGGGAGCTTCTTGCAAATCACTGCACAATCAATTTATAAATATTGTCAATATAAATATTTTTTTAAATTTCTTATGTTTACTTTTGTTGTTTAAATAGAAAGCTCAGGTTCTTCAGCGACTCCTTATCGCCGAATTGGCAAGGTGACCAGATATGATCGAATTTTTAACTTATTTAAAAATGAGCGCAACTACTCTCAATTAGCGCCAATTTTAACAACCTTTGATAACTTCTTTTCTCTTACTTACCAGCCGGTTGCGTCAGTAACTGAAACATAGAAAACACCACACAAAATTCTTTAAGCCGGTTTAGTTGCCGACTGGCACCTACAATATGTACATAATTAGTTCATCCTCTTGCGATGTACAAGTACGAGCATTAGTGATTTTATGCAAACAATTATCGAAACAGGTTAATTTCGAAGAATTCAGAAAACTTTTTATTTAAGTGTGTACATACTGTGTAGATACACTGCTACACATAATTATACGACCGCTTTATATTGATTATTTTGGACTATTTATTTTTATGTCATTTAATTTTAATTATTTTTTTTATAAGAATATAGCTCATTCTGTAACGAAACCCATATAACGGCTCTATTCCGTATCACTGATAAATTCTTGTCACAGTTTTTATTACGGAAAAATATATGTTTGAAAAAGTTAAATCTTGTCAGTAAAAAAATTTGTCACCGATACAGAATTGGGCTATAAATCCTAGCTTCAAAGTTTGTACAAAAATGAAAAAGTTCGACAAAATTTCATAAAAATTTCACGTCTTTCTATTCAAATTTGCAGAAAAATTTTTGCTATGTAGTTTTATTTTATAGGCTATTTTAGTATAATAAATTAAAAGTAATTTTTTGATTTTTGATCATTTTTTTTGCACTTCCATATATAAAAAAAAATGTCGAACATTCTTCGTGTAAAAAACAGACTAGTGACACTATCAACAAATAGAAACTGTCAAAATTCAACGGTATTTGAAGCTATCAAACTGCATACCAAAAAATGTTCTAAAATTTTGTCAATAATGTCCAAAAAGGTAATTTAAAAATACTCTCCGGTATTTAAAAAATAAAGTATTTCAAAATAACAAGTTGAATAAATGAACTGCTGCTCAACCAGCGAATGCTCCCCTCTCGCAAATTGTCGCTGACAATACTGAAAAACAGTGAGAAATTCATTGATTTTTTTAAATTTTTGTGAAAAGTTGAATATAAGTTCAATATTTGTGAGTAGTCTCATCATATAATTATGAAACGCATCTGAATATGTACTATACTTACGTATAAACACAAATACAATTGCAGCGTTGATGAAAATATTTGTGCGTAAACCAGCGTAACCAACTCATTTATGAGAATTCCCCAATTTCGAAAATGAAATTCACCGATTTTGCCCGAAATTTCGTAAAATTTCCCACCCATAGATATTTTCTTACTTACAAAAAAAAAAATTATGTATTTTGATATATAACTGGTCTTTCTGTTTATTGTATTTCTAAAAATATTTCATCTTTCAACTTTTATGAAGTTAGTTAATAAATAAAGAATAAAAAATATTTTTATAATATTTACATACATGCAGTGATCGAACAATTTTTACTCGCACCAATTTTTTGAATTTTTTTTTTTGTTAATTAATTTGAATTTCTTTGTTTTTATAAAAATATAGTTCATTCTTTAAAAAAAAAAAACGTATAAATCCAAGTTTCAAACTTTGTGCAATATTTGAAAAAAAATTCAACTTTCGTAAAAATTTCGACCTTGTTAGTTTGATATTCTAGAAATATTTTGATATAAAAATTTTCGTTTTAGGATTTTTTTCCGAAATTGTTGCGAGTTTCTTCCATATAAAAATAAATTGTGTTTATTCGATATATGATAGCAAATACGACAAAAAAATTCTAAAAAATCAACGCTAATTTTTAGCCATTTGAAACTTTATTATACTAGAACTGAACGAGCTGAAATTCCCCACAAAACACGGTTCATCCCCGCAAACCGGGCAATTCCCCACGAGTTGGCTTCCCTGGTGTATACTGATATTAATAAACACTGTTGTTGTTTAAATTTTTTTTACCTTTACATGTATACAACATATCTACGAATTATATGTACAACTTTAAAGAAATAGGTAATCAATTTTCGTGCCAACAAATCGCTGTATATTTCTTCTTGTTTTTTTTTTTGTATGGATACTTCTTTGCTGCTTCCACTACGTGCTATTCAAAGCTTTAGCTACTTCTTTACTATTTTTTTTTTTTTTTTGTTTTTGCAAAAACACAAATTAATACCCACTGCAAATACTCGTATAAAAATGCTGATCGAGTGAATGCGGCACCTTTATTCTTTGTGTTACTTGTTGACAAACCGGTTGCATGAAAACCGTAACATCAAATCAAATAGCTCAAAGTTTATTTTAAATAAATAGTCTCTAACTTGCATGTATGCCTCATTTCAGTTTCAATACACATTTCTACATTTGATTTTTTTTCGATCTAAATCTAATTTTTATGACCAAGTCCATACGAATATGCAGCCACTATCGCATACAAATGACTCGGAATGACCAATTATTCCGGCTATCTTTGTGCTTCTTTCGTGCAAAATAATTAATTGTGCCACTCAAGCGAAGAATAGCCAAAAATACCAGCGGCAAAAAAACAATAACGATTTTGTTATGTAACCTGATCAGTGACAGCAACACCAACCAATAACAACAATGGCAGCAGCAGGCACATGATTATGGCCAGCAATTTGTAGTACGTCCATGTGTCCATTGAAATGAAATGAGATGTGCTGTGCTTGCGAATGTGAATGTGAATGTGTGAAATGATGTGATTGCAATTGTAATGCGCTGAAGTGTTGGTGTTGGAAAGGCGTTTGCTGCACCCGCAGAAAAACAGGTCGCAATTGTGTTGGCGGGCCTGAGGTCAACTGTTTTGTATTACTACACATTTCCTAGAAATGTATGGCCTTATTTCTGAATAGCTGAAGTCTATTGCAAATCGTGCGATGGTTTGACTCATCACACCTTCGTTTTTTGCAGATTTAATGCTTATGGGCTACAGTTCGCTTTATAAATAATTTGTATTTTGCAATGGACTTTAGCAATGCTACAATATAATCTCACAGGAGGATACATAAATTTATTTAAAATAAGTACTACGTCGGAAGCGAAAAAGGGAATATTTAGTAATCAGCTGCTCGTATGCGAAAAGTTCATGATTTACGGATTTTAATTCCTCCTAAACTAAGTACTAAAACATTCAACATCGTAACCAAAAAATGTTGATAAAAGGACCTATGAAATTCTTAGGATTGTCGATTGATAGGGCATTTTTGTCTAATGGAATGCACGTCAAGCGAATACGCCATCTTGAACACGATTTCGTTGTAGCTACAGGGACGGTTAGATGAAGATTGGTCGCAACGCCCAAGAAGCAAATATTTGCTCTTTGCTAGCATAAATCCCGGATCACTGTGTTGAAACTTACCAGCGTGGTTGATAAAATTATGTACATTGTGGATGCTTGTATCAGACTAATCTTGCACTCATTAAACCTAAATATTTGCAGGAAGTTGAGCTCCTATTTCCGGTTCGTTTTCGTTCCCGTAACTTGTATTCCTCTTAATCAATTCTCTACCGGCCATCGAGAAATTACTCGACTTTGCGCGATCGTTCCTTCTTTCAATAAACCCAATTCTATAATAGGGGCTTCACACAGGCTTCTAGTCAAGCAATTATTATGATGTTTAATATGTATTGACTTTCTGGCACTATTTCATAACCAATTGACCCTATTTAATTTTGTATGTGGAAATACCAAATAGCGATAGCTAAACTACTTTTTAAATCGAGTTGGAGTTACTTATGTTTGAACTTAATATAAGCCTTCCAGCAGACACTGGAGCGGTGTACATTTTGTGAGGGCCTGTAGGAAATATATATGTGTTATCATTGAGGACATCCGAAAGGGTGAGAGTATGATGAATTTTTGGCGGAAATTCCTTTCAAAATACGAAATAAAAATATATCAGGAATATTTCACTGAACTAAAAAGTTTTCCAGTTCGCCTAACAAAATGAAATTTTGGGAAATATCAAAAATATGCAACTTACACATGTGACAAATTGTAGTATGTACTTGTTTCGATACATTTAAAAATAAATACTTATCTCAAATGTGTGCAGCTCCAAACCAAGCTATAACTCAGCCAGCATTTTGATAGCAGCCACAGAGCTGCAAAGGCTTCGTGCTAGCATTGACTTTGGTGTTGGCGCTTCGACAGCTATTAGTGCATTTTAAATTCGAACAATTCAAAGCGGCTGCAATATTTACCGCTATGACAGTTATAAACGTGCCACCGGTACTAAGCAACTGGGAAAAGCGGTCAAAAGAATAACGGTAAATACATGGATATGTAGAAGAGTTAGAAATCGTATATGTAAACATACATATGTATGTACCTAATTGTAGGCATGTATATGATATAAATGTACATATGTACATACCTATAAGGTACTCACATATGAATATGTGCGTACATACTCTTCTATGACTTAATGTAGCTAAGCTTGTATGTAAATTAGGGTGCCCATCGATTTTTTTTTTTTTTAATTTCAAGATCCTATCCCCTAATTCCGCTCCTTTTTATGACAAATATTATTGCCTATTTTTAAAGATTTTTAAAAAATCAGTTAGAGGTGGCAACCTATCATTTCATGCCAGAAAATACCGTTTTGGAGATTTGTCAGTTTTTGAATGTCTATTTTACATTAGATTTTAAAGATCGAATGAGTTGTGAGAAGAAGACTTATAGGCCTTTAAAATGATGTATAATAATCTATTGTCGGACTTAAATTGTTGGGATTTTAAAAAAATATATATATTTTCTAAACTTTTTTAGATTTTGGCCATCGCTTATTTCCACAATTTCAAAAATTTATTTTCAAATAAACTGATACCCCATTTATTGCAATCGAATAAAAATTGTCGAATTTTGGCAACATTTCCTAAATACAGCCTTGAAATTATATGCGTGTGTGTACTGGACTATTATATCTTTTTTTTTTGCAGTGTGGCCAAGGAGTTCATCAATATTAATTCAAAATTGATATACAATTGCTCTTTAGAAAAAAAATGGTTTTTCAAAAAATTTAAGGAAAAAATAGTCACACAAAAAATGATTAATCTCCAAAATCGCATTTTCTGACCTAAACGTAAGATCGCGACCTCTAAACGATTTTTAAGAAATCTATAAAAATACGCAATAATGTTTCTCATAAAAAGGAAAAAAAATTACCATGGGCACCCTAATGTACATAGATGTATATGTATGTATGTACGTAGAAGGATATGCATATGCATTTTATTAGCGTTCAATGCAAATACTTATTTGTTGTTTTGTTTTTTGCTAAAGCTAACGGTACCCTGGTAGCAGCAACATTAAAAAAAATGCCATTAGTATTTTTTTTCTTTCTCAAATCGCAGCTTCTAGTAAATGTGCGGGGTTTGTTTTTTTTTTAGTTTAAAACTGGTTATTTTGCATAAGCACTTGTTGTATATACAATTTAAATTCGGACTTGGCTTTGTGGCGTTGCTAGGTGCTACAAGTATCTAAATGAAACAGCAAATCTGGACAATAGCAGCAACAACAACAATTAGCGTACAGCAGTTTATGCGCGCTCGAACGATTTATTGATCGACTCTTAGCTGAAGTAACCACATAAATAAGTATCTTTCAGCTCGACCGTTGTGACGTATACGTAATTTTCTTCTTCTTCTTCGCCTTAAATTCTAGACCGTCTTCATTCCGCAGCGTCCTTCATAGATATGTACATACAAGTGAGCCTTCACTTCAACTTATTTTGATTATTTCATAATTTTTTTTTAATAGCCATTAGTAGCTAAACGTGTATGTATAGGTGTAGCTAGTATGTCTGTTGCAGAACGAAATTCCACAATAATTGCAACTTAACTCGTTAGACTTCATATTAAATCCAGTTTTTAAGCTTTAGCTGTAGATACTTATTTTCTTTGTTTGTGCTTGCGTTTAAATAAATTTTTGAGTTATAATTCGCTTATTTATTGCAGCACACTTTTGCTGGTAGTTCTTGCGTTGGCTTGCTGTATTTCGCTCACTTACGCGCAGGAGGAAGGCCCGGCTTCCCTTGGACCCAAACGACCGGCACTACGGCGTCCAGTCGGCGGAAAAGTGGCAAAAACTACAACCACACCACCACCCCCACAACAAGAAGACGAAGGGGACTACGGCGATGAGGATGCCAACAATCCAGAGGGTGAGGAGGGTGATGAGAACGATGCAGCCGCAAGCAGCACCACAACTACAACTGAAGCTCCCAAGAAGGTGATAGGTCCTGTCATTCGGCCATTCCGCTCGAACGATGATTTCTTGAATTCACTGAAACGTCGCCAGCAGGACGCTAAGAAACACAGAGGTAAGTAACTAAGATAAATAAAAAATAAAATGGATTTTTTGCTATAAGTAGATACAAAAAAATAAAAATAAAAAATGTACGACTTTAATTCACAGCTGTTGAGAAGCCAACTCCAAAGAGCAAGCAATCGCCAGCTGACGACGAAGGCGGAGACGAGGGCGCCGAATCTGCACCAGCACCAGCGCCTGCGAAAGGTTTCAAGGCAGGCAGCACAGCTTGTGAGTATTTTTTGTTTTATACGAACTTATGTATGTATGTATATAAGTACCAGTACTTACTAGCCTTGTAATAGCTAATTTTTTTCAATTTTGTTTCATATAAATACATTTATATATATTATATATATATCTGATATATGTACATATGACCTTTTTATGCCAACAATTTGTTTAATCATTCTCATTTGTACTCCCGCCAGTGAATCGCCGTAAGTTGTTGGCGAAGCCCGGCAAACCCGAACCACCAGCGCCTGCTGACGACACAGATGCGGAAGAATCCGAGCAAGAGCCCAAGGAACAAGCGAGACGCCTGCCGCACGCCCGTCTGGCTTTGAGGAAGCGCAACTAAGCTGTTTGCAGACTTACTTAGATTTTGTGTTTATCAGTTTTATCACACGAAGGGCACAAAATACAAAGAAATTGCGAATTTCTTTGAAAAACATTTCCGGCTTCTATCATTTCGATAAATTTCTTTAAGTTCGCTGAATGAAAATTGCTAGATCTGTCGCATTTAGCTCTGGTTTCACTTACTTTACTTAATGCCATGCACATAGTTCTGCGAATCTTAGTAGCACGCACGCTGTTTTGTTTCCTTTTCTAAACTTTGTTCTTCTATTAGTTTTAAGTTATTTTATTTTTTTTTATCTTTTTCATTGTTTTCGTGTGAGGAAATAAGTAATATCCTCAGTTCTCTTAAGCTTCTTAAAATGTGTTATAATTATTATTTTACATATACATTCATATGTATTTGGAATTACGTGTATATTATATACTATTTTATTGTACATACGGTCAGCGTAAATTTTACAAATTTGTCGTAAACTATTACAATAAACAAAAATATGTATTAATTAAAAATGTGAAAAATCAAATGTGTTTGTTAATCTGACGGGTTTTATTAACCGGAGTTAAATAATAAGAATTAGGGTGGTCTGTAGTTTGTGTGGAGCACATGTCAATTTTTTTCTATGTACAAAATAAAGACAGCAACGAAAATTTTTAAGTTTTAAACAAATTTTTAAGGTTCACTACCAGATTTTTTTTCAAATCTATTTTAATTCTCTTTTTTTATAAAAATTTAGTTTGTTCTTCCACAAAAAAAAAACAATAATTCCAGGTTTTAAATAAAATATTTAGGCTTGACATTGTTCATTATTTCAGTTTTCGGAAACATTTTGAATATGCACCTGTGTGGGCTTCGATTTTAATATAACAAAGGGCAAGTTTGAACAACCTAGGACTTACAGCTGATTTTGGTGAACTTATATATACATATGTATATATATATATTATTGACCACTTTCCTCCATGCACACCCTGTAAGCAAAAAAATTGCCAAAAATCAACAGTATTTCGCAGACACTCAAACTTACATTCAAATCATACAAACTATATATTCAAAATCTAATTAAAAATCTTGCAATTTACACGATTTTCTTTTTATTTTTTTTTAATAAATTTTACACAAAGTTTGAAGCTTAAGTGCTTGCATTTTTGTGTCGGAATAAACTATATTTTCGTAAAAAAACTTAAATTAAGTTGGAAATACATTGCCAAAAACCGGGCCGCAAGGCTTACTGAAGTGGCCTGCAGGTGGCTCAACGAGCCAAGGACCTTCTCTCCTTGAAATCAGGTTATTGTAACACACTCCCCTTCCTAGATAGGAGAGGATATGCCAACTGATGCAAATTAGAAATTCCAGGTTAAACCAAGTCTTTCTCTCCCTTGCCTTCTGACCACAGAAGTGGCCTTCCTCTTCCTCTGCTACCAGCATCAGATACGAAGCGCTTCCGTTCATACGTACAGCTGAGCAGTTGTGTTTTAATCTGCCGCACTATTTCTACATCGTTGTTAAGCACTGATGGACACTGCCTTATCCGCGGGCAAAGCTCTTTTAATCTTTCTATACATTTTGTATAGGCGCGAGCAGAGTAAAAGCTCTCTTTCTGCCCATCGCTGTTTAAAGGATATACAGCTCCTTATACACACTGTTATGGCCGTTGGGTTGGTTATGCCGGTAACCCACTTGATTTTCATGGTTTCGCCTTATAAAAATTACATCACATATCCATTTCACTGAGGTAGTAGAAGTACATGCATACACTTTTAAGTTCATGCATCTGATAAGTTCTGCAATTTTTCACCCAAATAGGCAGTGAGCTACTGGAAGCTGTCACTAAATTATATAAAATTTAAGTGGCTGATTCAAAACCAAAATTCCAATAATTTTAAAAAATTTCAAATTTAAAACCTGAAGAAAAGCAAACTGCAAAAAAAAACACGTTCGGAAAGCATCGTAAAAAAAGATGTTCTAATAACTGCAAAAAAACGTTCGGAAATGCATCAGCAAACAAATTTGTTCGAATAACGGTAACGAAAAAAAAAAATCGAATCATCAAGTGCACCCTGCGAATGTGCATGCATTTCTCTCCGAACGAACCCACGTTGGCAACCTGTGTTTTCCCACCATCTGTGGCTCACTAGCGTTAAAATTGGAAAAATACATTCACTACCAGTGTTCGGACTATGTTCCGATCTGAGTAGATTTACTCCGGTTTTAGAAAAATTTTAAATATTTATCCTCTACTCCGCTTGACTACAAATCTACTTCCCCTTCTCGTATTTTCTTGCGTTTCACCAGAGAACGTGTATGATACGTAATAAAACGACAATGAATTCATATACGTTCTCTGGTTTCACTGTTGCTCGACCCTATTAAGCTGGCATTTCAGGGTACTATTTTATATATATATAAGGAAAATTTGAAAGTTAGGGCGGGTCGAGCACCCCCTGCCCCTACCTGGCCACGCCCATGCTTCCACTCAACCGAGCGTAAAGAAGTTTACCTTCAAACAATTATACTCTTTACTTTTAAAAATTATGAAGATCTTAAAATTCAGTTTAGTGGCCAGGCTATAAACATCTTGAATGTTTTTGAACCTTATAACCCAATACATACATAAAAAAAAATCCAAACACATGAAAGACTCAGTATACTCACGAAACATGGGGCCAAATATAATAAAACTGCGTTTTTATGTCAGGTATTTTTTAAAAAGACTTTGAAATTGCAATTTTGTTATTAATTCAAAAAATTATTTAAAAAAATCCATTGAAATGTGGAAATTCTGAGGTCTAAAAATATATATATTTTTTTTTTTTTTCTCATAAGGACAAGTGAGGAGAAAGCATGTTTAATTTTTTTTATGCTAAACTAATAAAGCTATAAGGGCGAAATTCGAGGATTTTGCAGTGTATATATATTTAAGTCTTTAACCTTTTTTTTCTCACAAATAACTGTTAAAAATTTTTAAGGATATTCAAGGTCAAAGTTTTCTATAAATATTCGTAATTTTTGCGCAAGATATTTAATTTTGTTGAATTTTTGCAGAATTGCCCGTTTTTATTTTATGCCTAACTTGTTATTCTTTATTGTACTGAATTTTGTAATTAATTTTTTGAATTAGTATATTGTGATATTTCAAAGTCCTTTTAAAAGAAATTCTAACTTCGAAGAGAAAAACTAAAGACGCAGTTTTACTATATTTTGGACCTTAGTTTCGTGAAATGTATAGTGGTATTCACGAAAGTGAACAAGTGGCCTGGCAGTCTGTTGACATCAGTCGTTGCTTGAGCTGATCTGCTCTTTTGCCAGATTGCCAGGCCACTTGCTCCTTTGGTGAATACCACTTATGTATATTAATTTTTTCGTGTGTAAAATTGATTGATCTAAATTCATTTTTAGGAGGTATGATGAAATATTTTGTGCTGTTAGGCAAACTCGATCTGCCACAGAGCTGTAAATGTTTTGGTTAGGTACATAAAATTTAATTTTTCCCCACCAAAAAAACGGGGTTTCAATCAATGAATTAATTAGCCTTACCATCGCTAAAATGGCAACGCTAGCTAGTCGCTCAGCTGAGTTCGGATTTCTACTTTCATCCAATTTTCGTTTTTTCATTTTATGAGTTTGATAACAAATATGAAAACGCTGACGATAATAGCTACGATCAGTTGAATTTAGACGCTTGCAGTGACAAGATCTATTTTCGTGTGTTAAATACAGTTGAACGCATCAAACGCGAATTTGGAATACAAAAAAAAAATAGAACCTTTAAATACATTTTTCTTATATATATGCCTATATATATATATATATATAGCTTTTGTTTGTTGTTGGTACGTGATGTGTATATTTAACATGTAATTATATACATATGTGTGTACATATCTATGTATATATTTATGTACCTACATTCCTACGTATATAAACTAATAAAAGTAATTGAAAATGGTACTCCAGCAACGAAGTTTTTAACAGATACACTCAGCTGAGAGGCATTTGCGGCAAATACTTGTCGTACTTACACAAGTGCATATATTTATGTTTGTTTGTGCTTTTATAATCAATGATAAAATTTTATTTGTTTAAAGTTATTAGTATAATGAACTGATAATCAGTTTTACATAAGTGTTCGCGCTTGTTTAGCACTTTCAATAAAGTGGATTTTTGAAAGTGAATTGGTGCTTAAAATTAATAAAAAGATACATATGTTTGTTCATATATGTGTATGTATGTAAATGTACACTGAGCAGAGTATAATAATAAATAAAGAGAGAGAGAGATATGTATGCAAAATCAACAAGTTTCGATTGAACAAATAAAAGAACCTTAAAAATCTGTAAATGAGTTTAGTATTTATGTATACAGAAGCGCATAAGCAGATACGTATGTACATATGTACATAGATGGCTAATATGTATGTAGTACTTACTGCGCACTTTAATGCTATCATCTTCTTATCTGCTTTTTATTTTAATTTATTCCATTATTAAATTTATTCATTAAATTCTGAAAGCAAATCTGCTTATCACCAACAAAAACAAAATTGGGCTGCGAAAGTTTAGTTAATTGGTTTTGGTGTATAACTAGAGAACAAATGTCACCTTTTTTGTTCCCTCCCGAAAACGCATCATTCATAAGTTTTATTTTAATTGACGTCACTTGCGTGTCTAAGCTAATATTCTTATATTGAACTGGCATGTTAATTGCCGATCACAGTTGTTTTAATCTTTAAGACGATGTACCATTAAGTAAATACAGTACGGGTAATTTTTTGTTTTTTTTTACTATGCGCGTATAGCATGAGGGCATAATACGTGTAATTCTAAGCAAATATGCCAAAAAAGCTGTGGGTCTTAGATCAATTTAAAGTTTGCCAAATTGTGAAAATAGGTTTCGAAGAAAATGTGAAAATTTTCACTGTTGCGCCCTCCGATGGAAGTTTTAAGAAAAAGATAAGTGCAGAAATGGATTCCTCATACCAAAATACAAGGGGTATAGCATGTTTTTATACAAAATTCTTTACGACACCACACAGCAAAATGCTAAGAAACCTTTTTTCGAAATTTGCCAAACTCCAATTGATTTTAGACCCATGGTTTCATCGACAAATTTTCTTAGAATTACACGTGGAAACCTTATGTGCCATACGCGCATGTTCGAAAAAGTCTCCCATAGAAATTGTGCCGCCCTAATGTATATATACAACAACTTAAAACACAATAAAACTTGATTATTTTTAAGTAAACAATGCGAAAAGTCTTTATACCGAAATAATAATTTAACTAAAAGCCTCATACTGAAAGATAGATATTTATTTTAATTTTTCTTACATATTTAGTTTATGAGTTTAAAGTTCCTTTGTATTTTTTTTCTTTGCGTAACCTGACCAAACATTTGTTTTGAAATACTTACCAAACATTTATAATTTTTAAATATCAAACTTTTACTGTGCTTATCACTTTGCACTTGACACTCGCTGCGAGTAAAATTTATTGGTGTCATTTCCCTAATCTTTGGTAAATAGACTAAATTATTGAAATAACAGTTTCGTGTGCCAGATGAGCGGATAACTTTACAACTGATAAGTGGTTCGGTTTAATGTAAAATGTATGTACGTAGGTACATTCGTGTGTACGTATGTCTTGTATGTGCGATGATGATAACCAGGGAACGGATTTTATGGAAATTGCCTTTTTTTCTGCTAAA